>NW_024003633.1:0-84951 GCF_014805625.2 Glossina fuscipes
TCAGGTATAGAGCATACATCGGTTATATTCGTATATTGTTAAACGAACCAGCTGTGTTTGCGAGTGTTTCGTTTGAGAAAAAGTATAAATATAGCGTTTATGGCATACAATTCTCAAGACACGACAGATCAAATGAGTATCATTTTACACTCTGTGAAGTGAAATAAGAATGTATAGTGAAACAAAAAAAAAAAAAAATAAATAAATAAATATATAAAACAAACAATAGAGACTCTGCCATAGAAAAGATTATTTACTGAAAAGTGCGAAAATACACAAAATAAGTGCTCACGTAAATTGAACAGTGACTCCGAAGAGGAGAGCACTGATTTAACAAATCAAAAATGGAAAGGGTCACAATCAAGGCTGTCCAAAGTTTGGGAGCTAAGGTGACAGCTCGCGTAGCCGAAAACAGGGCCTTGGACGAGAAATATAAAAAACTTGCAGAAGCAACTTTCTCCTACATGAAAACAATAATTTCAAAGCTCAAAAAATGAGCTCAAAAATACCGTTAAACGACTTGAAAAACTCGAGGAAGAAGATAATGAAAACGACAATGACATGCAGTTCAGCAACGACGAGGACGAAGAACCTAAAAAGGTCACCCGTGCAGCTAAAAGCGTGATGAGTGTTCACAGAAAAAACCGCAATTAAGGTCCTGGCGGTAGTATGCAACAAAAGTCTGCCCAGAACAATGAAGGTAAGGTTCTCGATTCTAATAATAAAATGAGTGAAGGAAAAACGAACACCAAATCTGGAAAGCACGCTCCAGCAAAAAAAATGCTATAGTATTAATGTGAAATTAATTACGACTGATCTTAAGAAGATCCTCAACCATAATAACTTCTCATTGAAGTTGGCGAACAAAAATATGACAGTCGTAATTGTCTTTAGCTACGAAGATCATTGCAAGGTGGTATCTCACCTGCAGAAATTGAAATACAAGTACTACACGTACACCTCAGCTGAGTCTAAGCCTTATACCATTAACATAGACGGTCTTTCAAAAACATACGATGAGGAGGAAGTTAAGTCCTACCTCAACAATCTAGCAATAGATATAAACATCCTGAAAGTAATCAAAACAAACAGGGACAGGTGGATAACTCAATTAGATAGAAAATCTAACATACATGAATTTTTCCAACTGAAATAGATACTTAACTGCAAGATTACTTTAACAAAACATGCACAATCAGGTCCGGTGCAATGTAGAAATTGCCAAAGGTTTGGGCATATATCGTCCAATTGCCGAATGCCGTATCGCTGCGTCAAGTGCAGTGGGGATCATGGCCCAGAAAATATGTTTAATTCCTCCAAAAGGCCAGAACGTGGTTGAGAAAATGTTCACAGACCCGACAACGGGCGAAGTAAAAACCCAGAAGGGACTCCCAGTGAACTGCGTAAATTACAACACCGTAGGCAATGTGGCTAGCGGCAAAAAATGTCCAGTCCGTTTGCAATTCGCAAATAAACCAAAAAAAACAACCGCCGCAAGTCGCGACATCAAAAGTGGTGAGTGGTGTTTCCTTCTCGGACTGTTTCAAGCCGAAAAACAAATCTAGTGCAAACGCTGCAAGCAACGCACTGCAAGCTTTCGAAACTCTTGATGTAGAGTATAAAGAACATCTGGGAAGAGATTTCCTGTCCTGCTTGCAACTAGTTGCAAGCTTCAAAGAAGAATACAACAAAATACAATACAAAGAAGACAAGACGCGATCCTTGTTCGGTCTGCTTTTAAATATAGGCCTGCATGAGTAGGGATTTCAAATGCATCTTCTTAAACATAAACTCTCTTGTATCGAAACACAAGAGGTATTATCTCAGCATCTTTTTAAACACCCATAAACCAGACGTCCTTCTGCTTGCGGAACGCAAACTGTCACCAAAACATAAGATAGCGTTCGACAACTACACAATATACAGACAAAATAGACAAAACGGACGTGAGGGAGGCACTGCAGTATTTGTTAGGGAAACGATAGAATCCGAAAGGATATTCCTTAACCTAACAAGCATAGAACATATGGATGTCAAGCTAAAGCGACTGAACGGCGAAACACTTACGGTAGCCGCCCTGTATCAAAAACCGAAAGAAGGCTTGTTAAGCAATGACCTTGATCAGCTTGAGAATCTCACCGCCGACGGAGAAATCTTAATGAGTGCTGACCTTACAGATAAACATGGGGTGGGCATTGAAATAAATACGAAAGGCAGAAAACTCCACGACTGGGTTACAAACTCTCCTAACATCGACATAATTCCCACAATAGCACCTTCTAGAATAACTTCAACAACCTCATATAGATTTTTTTATAGCGTCAACGTCCGCTTCTACAGTTCAGTACTTCGCTCTTAATAGAATGGGTCTCAAAACTCGCAAAATGCGATCTTTTCCTTGTCATGTTCGGCGACCTACACCTGAAAGTACCCACGCTTCAATTTTAGGGTTGAGGACCTGACAATGTGTCTAAAGTGTCGTCGATCTTAGGCAAAGGGTAGGTATCCTTCTCGATCACTTCGTTCCACTTTCTATAATCCACACAAAATCTGGTAGACCCATTTCTTTTTTTAAGAAGAACTACTGGCGAACACCAAGGGCTATTCGATGGTTCGATAACTTTTCGCTCTTGCATATCTTTGATCAAGTCCGTCACCTCTCCTTTTTTTGCCAGAGGAATTCTTCTAGGCAGTTGCCGAATCGGATTAGCTCCTGCAGTGTTGATTACATGTTTTGCAACAATAGTGCGAATTTGTAACGACGGCAAAGATGGACCAATTTTCCAGCAAAAACTTCTTGGCATATTTCTTCTGCTGCTCATCCATATTTCTAGTCGCTCTTTTTATGAGAATTTCAGTCTCGGGGGATAACTTTGAGCATGTTTTTTGAATTTCGGCTTGACGATTTACCACATATTCCGCTTTTTGGCATTGCGCTATAATGTCTCCTTTGTGAATTTTTGTAACGCTGGTTGGGTTTAATAGCCGTACCCATATTAAATTGTTGACCGGTGAGACAACCGCTTTTCCAATGACGATGTTGTCTTTCGTACATTCGTCGTTAGTTTGTAGCTTAGCCACTTCTTTTTTTAAGGCTTTCATTTCACTTTTCAAGGCGTCGGCATCTTCTTCCTGTGCATTTATTGTGGCAATCAATTGCTGGTATGCTGCGTCTATATGTGTTCGCTTTATTCGTTGATTTTCATGTATTTTCTCGTCAATTTTTGATTCTCTCTGTTGCGTTTGTTGTTGCATTTGTTGTAAAGACTGCATAACGTTGATATACTTGGACCATCTTCGCCGTTTTTTTCGCTGTGTTTTTCCCCTGCTGTAGCTGCATTTTCTGTTCCTCCCAAGTTGTCGACTTGCTCCCTTCCCTCGATATTATATTCGAATTCAAGTACGGACAGGCCCTCTCCATCTTTTTATAGATGTTCGATCAGTCTTTGTTTTAATTCAGCGTTGCTACCGGTTGTACGAAGCTTTCTTTTTTCCAGCTCTTGGTTGATCTGATCCACTTTGAGTTCTTCTAATTTCACCATTTCTCTTGGTTTCCACGATCTAGTGATACGGACTGTATCTTACAAAAGCGAATTTTATAACAGCTGGTGTCAGAAGTGAGATCGTGGATATTTTGGTCAAGAGAAATACACTTCCAAGTTCTTTTATTTACAACAATATTTTTTTTAAATGCAAGATTATTCACAATTTATTTTTGGCAATACTTTCGACTGATTAACTCAAATATTCTTTTTCTACTACTTCCCTTCCACAAATATTCTATTTATATACATTTTTATTATCATATTACTAGTACCTAATTTTAGCGTTTCATTTTTAATTCGTTAACCTGCTTTTCTGGTACTCGGAGATAATAAATTACCGTATACCATGCTATCATCCATTTTTTATCCAGAATATTACCAGCTTTGCACTAAACAATCACTAAAATAAGACAGCATTCCGCATAACAGCAAAAAATGACGAACTTATTCATTGACCACATTGCATGAACTTGTGATCTTACCTGACATTAATCCGAGTTATTATTAAAGAAAGAAAACGGTGGTGCAAAGGGCTTGATGATTCTTATATTACAAAAAGTCTGTACATGAGATTAGTCAAAGCAATACCTGAGTACACCTCGGCTGTGTGGTCTCCTTCGTAGATTCAACAAAATCCGTTAAAAGCAAACGCTTTTGCCCTTGGGAATTTGTCAATTATGTCTCTGCTTATGAAAATAGATTGGTTCTTTTAGTCTTACCGTTGCTTGGGAAACGTAGATTTATTCTTGATAATTCCTCCCTAATTAAGTTAATAAATGATTTTACATTACTTGGTTTTTCTAGTAACTTTACCTTCATAAAGCTTACGTCAATCTAGACCTAATCACGTGTTTTTCAATCTATTCACAGTCCTTTGCAAAAATCTAAGTGATACCTATTACTTAATCTCAATATCAGATGCTTTAAATTCTATCAAATCAATTACTCTCGATACGCACGATTTGTCTATGTTGTATTTAAATTAACTTGAGATCTTGGTATCATTCAGGAATTAAAGCAAATAGTTTACAATTATCGCTTGCAAGATCTTGCATGTTTGCAATAGTTTAATGGTTCCTTTTTCCCTCTCTTATGTACATGAGCTTTATTCTTTTTATATTTTTGTCATTTTTATTCTCTTTACATCACTTTAAAGACCTTGTATTAGTTTTTAGTAAGATTTAGATAAGATAAAGAAAATAAATAAATAGAAAGCCACAATATTAGCTAATTTCTTTCTTTTTTGTTGCTCAAAATGAATTCTTTATAAAAGTTGCGATCATATTAATAGGAATAAGAGAATATTAAACGATCGAACATTCGCCGAAGTGGTGAATGGATCGTCCGAGTAAACAAAAAAGATTGTAAACTTCAATCTAAAAAAAAACGCGACGAGATTTTTCTGTATATAACTACTTATTATGTAATATAAATTTAATAAATTAATTGTTATAAATCAGAAAAATCATTATAACTTATCAATTTAAAAGTAATGCATGCAATGTGTGTAAAGAACTAAAATGTATCAACAGCTTGTAATTTGGTTCGAACGACGAAATTCAACAATATCTACAGCTGGCGGAGACAGTTGTGGGTTTGAATTATTTGTCATTTCTTGGATTGTTTTTAAGGATTTGTTGTCATTGAAAGCGTACATCAATTCGATTGCAGATCCTTTCAGAAATACAAATATGTCGTATATGATATTAAAAACCCACCCTACTTACGTTCGGACCGTCGCTACGCAAAACGCCGATTAGCAATGGCAAAATATTTCCTTCGAATATTTCTCTCTTGTCCTTGATTTCCTCCTTGAGTTAAATAACACAAAAAAATAAGTGTTTGAATGAGCACATCGGCATCACCATCCACTTGTGCCAGTAGCGGTTTTAAAAAAGATATTATATTGTGGTCGAAAAGCACATTTACACGGTATCGTGAACCAAGTGATAATTTTTTTACGACTTCAAGCGCTGCTTTTCGCAGTGTAATCGCAGGGCTAACCATCATTGCCAGCAACGGCGCGGTACCTCCAAGAATACATACTGTATCACATTCAGAATGATTATCTTTGATGGGACTGTGCAATTACCTCCCTACCATTTCACAGGCTGGAGATTCTTTACTATGCCAGATAGCCACCAGTTGTGGCAATGGTTCAGTCTACCGAATCAATGCTGTTTGGTCTTCCGTCAAGTCCGAAATTACATACAATGCGTTTACAAGCTGTAATCGTAACCAGTAACATTTACTTTTTGTTAAACCGTTAAATCGTCATTAGTATAATGCCACTTGTTCTCAATTCTTTAATGCTGGGTGGATTGGTGGAGGTTAGACCACTGCAAAGCGCTTGAGCGGCCTTATATTCTTGTGCAAGTTTTGTCATGTCCACAAATATTCCACGATATTGTTGTAGCTTATACCAAACGCTGATTTGCTGTTGTTTTTCTTGTGAGTTTTTTTCTGTATTGTTTAATAAATTTAGTTTGGTTGTTGGAGAACGTGACGTTATAGATTATAGCTCTATCCTTTACGTAATGAATGTTATAACGTTTATTCCTATTCAGTGTTGAAAAGGTTCCCTATGAACCTTTCTACATATGTGACCAGAGTGCAGTCGTGGAATACTTTCCCATGCTGCTCGGCTTCAACCCGCCAAGTCAATCTGCTTCTTCTAGTGCCAATACTAATTTAGAAGAATGTTGAATTTGCATAATTCTGTCACACTTCAAAGTGGATGCATAACAACGATAGGCAATTGTTACGATCTCCATGATTGTATGTTGTAGATTTACTCATGTTAGTCATTTAAAACAGTTTGATTTTAGCTTTTCGAGAATGAGTGCCTGCCGATTAATAATTCTGCTTTCAGCATTGTGGATTAATTTCTAAACATCGTCCAATGTTTATGACGGTACCTAATTTGAAATTTTGCTTTACATTACGAAAGAAATAGCCGAATTCATGTTTATTTTGATGTTTATATATATGTGAAATCACGTTAACTGCATTTGTAATAAATACAACAAACTTGCTGCCTATGTAGATGCGTATGTGCGCAAAGGAGAACACTTTAATGCCTGGAAATGACGAATGTTTCATTTAAAAAAAGGCGTTTACATTTACTGCAAAAGTTCTTCTAATTAAAAAAATAATATACTATTACCAAAATCGTATTCTTGGTAAAATTAACAGCCTAAATCTTTTTCATTTTGTTGAAAACAAGATTAACATCCTTTTTGGAAAAATGACATCGGATTATCTCTAGGCATTATGAATTAGAAACATTATGAGGGTAGGAATGAAAAAAAAATTCCAATTAAGGAATAAATATACGCTTCGAACGTGTTTGAAGATTGTCATATAAAAATTATTAGTGCAATTTAGCAATAAAATGTGTTATGACCTTAGCGCTAGTCACGATCGAACAGAATACTTCAATTTGTGACTATTATGAAAGTAAACATATAGTTGGTGAAATGAACAATTGGTTTATATTGTCATTCTTCTGTGCTTTTTCTTTTTCGACATGAACACTCACTCAGGGAATCACCTTCGTGTACGTTTAGGATGTAGTGCGTAAAAAACATACATAAGGAGCTACGGGGTGGCATTAGCCTGGCGTGTATGCCGAATCGGTTATGCCTTTACTGAGTAAGCACTGAGTATGGGTACAACCCTGTATGGTCAAACCGCATTAAAATTTGAATGAAGTAATCAGAGCTAAGCGTATCCATCTGTCCACCTGTGTAATGTCTATTAAAGACTCTCCTGGCGGCAAGAATGCGGCTATCAACCTCAAATATTAAAAGATCTTGCAAAAAGGCTGCTATCGAAAATTAGTCAAATCCTCTACAGGGCACGCTCAAAGTACTACCGGAACTAAGAACCCCTCTGCTTTTCGAAAGTAATAAAAAATGGTTCTTTTGCTTACTACTAATAAATTACAACTCTGCAAAAATTTGAACGCGATACTACAATTGCACCTGCACAACTACTACCAACCTAAATTTTTAGTACGTAAAAATTTAATTTTTTTTTCAACAACCTTATAACGCACTGAAGCAAACTTCAAAGTATAAAATTGCTTTGCATAAGGTATATAATATCTTGACCAGTTTCAAATTTGGTTCACATAATATAAAGTAGGCGTGGTCAATTTTTTCCTTTTTTATAGAGGTGCTGCAGCATCACCCATAGAATATGGGTTCAAATTTTTGGACATTTATTTGCTGTAGTCTATGAGTAATGAGAAAAAAAACAATTTTTCATTCCGTTTGAACAACAGAAGTGTTCTCAGTTTATGTAGTGTTGCGGGCTTGTACTTTGTTTATTTTCAATATCAACCTGCGCGCCGGAACTATCAACGCTTCTGCCAAATGTCAAGTGGATAACTTTATTTTTGCGGCCGCGAGAATATTTATAACAGGCGTTACCTGGGCGGACATGCACAAATCGATTAAGAATTTGATGCCGATCAAGTGTATATGTACTTTACGTGGTCTCCGATGCTTCTTTCTGGACGTTGCAAACGTTTTCACAAAATTAATATACCCCCCATTTTTCGGTGATGGGTATAACAAACAACTGCGCCCATCCAATATTTTAGAGTATGAAAATTTATTTCTTCTCTCTTTTTTTAGGCTTTTTGAGAGATATGTAATTTGCGTGTTAAAACACCATTGCATAATAAGCGTTTTACTTTTCGAATTACAACAAACAACTACGTAAATTATTGCCGACTTGGGAAGGATCTTGGACAAAGCACATCTATTCAATCGCTTAGAGGTTGGAAAGTAAAAATAAAACACTGGGATATTTCATTTTTGTTATACCGCAATGTTGTGATTTTTGTTGTTAGCTTGGAAACTGCTGCTACGATGCTAAAAACTATGGCTGTTGCATTTGTCTGCGTATGAGTCCTACAACTCCATAGTGTGTAGCTAGAACAACAGAATTGCCCTTCAAGTATTCACAAGAAATAACAGAAAACGCAATTCTTTCGGTGCAGAGTTCAAGTGTACAACGTGTTTGCATATACGCAGCAATATTTAAGGAATGAATCACAAACGTAAATATAACGATACTTTTTCTTCTGTTTATCGAGTCGTATACATCTACACGAAGTCGGCTTATAGGTTTTGATGAATCTATTAAAAATAGGTTTCACATACCCTGTTTTGTTTTTGATATTTGGTTGGTTTCTTGCTTTTCTTACTTGCAAGACCAGATAAAGGGCTGTTCCATAAGTTAGCGCCTTTTGGACGTTTTTGCGCCAAGTATCATTCAATATAAAAGTTGTTAATTGGCTTTTTTGTTATTGTTCCTTACTTGACATAATTAAGTTTGAGTTTATACGAAAGCACATTAGGAAGACATGGGTATGCGGTAGCACAATATTCCAAAGAAAAGTTTGCAAAAGCAAGTAAAAAATAAGGTGCTAACAACTACAATTATATTTTCGGCGGAAGGGAACCCCAAAATATGTATCAGCAGTGCACAACAACTCATGCGAACTGAATGGTAAATGTTGTACATTTGGGAGGTTATACAGCAATAAGAAATTATTGCTGACGTGGCATTAATCATTGACCCCTCTCACCTCCGCTCTGCAGCGATTCAAACGGACGAAACGGTATATATCCTACAAAAGTTGTAACGATATATAGAATTTGTGCACCTCTCTGTATGCAATCCTTGAAAAACCGCATGTTTGACTCACCCACAACAACCGATTCAGAATATTTTTGACACTTACTGTAAATATACAGCAGTTAAGCGAGGCCCATTTGTGAATTCCCTACCTGGCGAAGGCTTAGTATTCATAAGGATCTGGAAGAAAGGGGTGTGGTCCGAACTTGGTACAGTTAATTTTCATATTAAATTTCTATTAGCGACCAATTCTCATCGTATTAAAAATTAGCCATTATTTTCCTCAAATCGTTTACCTTTGTAGAAGCGTTTACATAAGATTGATTTCAAAATGTGCTCCTATCCCATTCAAACTCTTTACATCAATTTAGTGCGCCGAAAACCCATTGCATAGTAATCTTGGTTCATGGATTGTAAACGATAAATTTTGATCGGTAGGAAGTACAGATGTGGCGTCGATTATGTCGTTTTTTACATTGGTCTTCTACCATTAATTATAATCTACCCTTTCCTTTCCTTTCCCTCAGTTTACGGCTGCTTCAAGTAATAGGACAAATATACTCTGCGTGGAGGAACGCACATATCTAGATTGACCAGCAAACTTGAATTAATCAGAACTATCTATAATTTATGTTAATTTTTAATGGTACAAACCGAAGCAAAGTTCCGGCACTTTCAAGATAGGTTTAAAGAAAAGCAAACAACTGGTGTCTATTCCATAAGTAGTACAATTATTCAAGATCGCTGCGTGAAATTGCTTCATGTACGCCCATGGCTGATGACAAAAATTGTGCTATTATGCTCTATGCCACGCCTCAAGGCATAAATAACTTTTTTACTTTCATCTCCTAAAGTAGAATAGTTCATACAGCGAAAATTCATACCCATCTGTAAATTTAACATATGGCCATCAACGGTATGTCAAGTTTTAACCGTCTATCTCCGTTTTCCTAACCCTGCAAGGAGTAATCCAAAGCTGTTAAGTCACAGCTTCTTGAAATTATTGCATTATCGAAATTTTCACATCACGAATCATTTGTTGGCCCTGCAGCGTGTAAAGTAGCCTCCTTTTGCGAAAAGATGTTGTTTAGATCAATATTTTTCCATTCACTGATGTATTGTGATCGCATATCGTTGTTATGCATCGACTTTGAAGTATGAGAGAGTTATGCAAATTCAGCATAATTCTTTTGCAAAATGAAAAACGAAAATTATGTCACACTTTAACTGGCTGAGTATTGCAAAACGATGCTAGCTTACGCTAGCATAATTTATTTTAATAATTTTAGTATAAAAAGCGAGGTAAAATTTAAATAAAACCAATTGTTGAAAAGCAATTCACAAATAGCGTTTCATTCGCTAAAAGGCGCTCCATCCGTCTACACTGATTTAAGCAAAGCATTTGATATGGTTAACCATAGACTACTTATCTTTAAACTCCAAGCCTCTGGTTTCCCACCCTACTTAGTGAAATGGATAAGCTCTTATCTCCACAATAGAACCTTCAGGGTTTTGTTTAACTCCATCACCTCGGATGAATTCCCCGTTACGTCTGGCGTACCTCAAGGAAGTTACTTAGGTCCTATTTTATTTAGTTTATACATTAACGATCTCCCATCGGTGGTTAATACCAGCTAGATCTTAATGTATGCTGATGATGTGAAACTGTTTTCTTCCTTCTCTGTTGAATCGCAATCACATCAGCTTCAAGGTGATTTGGATAATTTTGTTGCATGGTGCTCTTTGAATCTCCTGAAACTAAATCTGAGTAAATGTAAGAAGCTTTCATTCTCAAGAAGAAAGTCATTCATTACTCAATATTTCATAGATTCGCATAAGTTAGAGGACGTCGATTCGATTACAGATTTAGGCGTTCTATTTGACCATAGGTTACGTTTTAACTTGCATATTGAGCTCTCGATTAGCAAAGCTAGGTCCGCGCTTGGTTTTATAAAAAGGTGGTCCAAAGAGCTTGATGATCCCTACATTACGAAAAGGCTGTACATGTGTTTGGTTAGACCCATACTCGAGTATGCCTCAGTTGTGTGGTCTCCTTCATATAGGTGCTACGTAGATTCAATTGAATCTGTTCAAAAGCAGTTCTTGCTGTTTGCCCTTAGAAATTTGGGTTGGGATCCGATTGCTTCTCTTCCTCCGTATGAAAATAGGTTGCTTCTGCTGTCCCTACCGTCTCTTGAGAAACGTAGATTTGTTCTTGGCGTTTCCTTTCTAATTAAAGTAATAAATGGTGCTATTGACTCGCCTTCATTACTTGGTGAAATAAGCTTTAATGTCCCTAACCGCTTCTCTAGGCACTTTATCTTGGTTAAGCTTAATCAGTGTAAATTTAATTATGAGCTGTTCAATCCGCTCAGAGTCGTTTGCAAGAACCTAAATGACGTCTATCACTTATTCTCTTTATCTGACTCTTTAAAGTCCATTAAAGCAACATTGCTTAATACGCGCGATTTACCTATGTCGTATTTAAACCAGCTTTTATCCTTAAAAAGTCGTTACGTTTCGAAAGTGAATTATTGTCAATTTATTATCGGTTGCCAGGCTTATGCATGTTTGCGATGGCTTAGGGGTTCATTTGCAATTTGGTCCTGTACCCGTTGTAAGTGTGCTCCTATGCTGATAGTCTACATGCTTTTTATTCTTTTTTTTTTCTTCTTATTTGTTTTATTATGCTTATACTCAATTTTATTGTTAATTAATATAAGTTTTGCATTAAGAGCCAATTGAGCTCGACTGTTATTTGTTTAGTTGAGTTTCTAGAATAAGTGGAATAAATAAAATAAAATAAAAAAAAATAAAAAATAACATTATTTAGATAGGGACTGTTTCTAGCCGATCTTGTATTGGCACCAAAAGAAGCAGATTGACTCGGTGGACTGAAGCCGAGCAGCGTAGGGAAATATTCTACGACTCCGAATGAACACAACATTACACCAACAACAATTGGTCACACTTATGAAAGATTCATAGGTAAGCTTCCATCAATAAAATATTTGTACACACCAACTTAAATTTGTTACATTGAAATACTCGTTGGGAATGCTAAACCTCTCAGAACAGTCTATAGATTGATTTCATACCAAGAAGAACAATTTTTCGTATTTATTGAACCCTTGACGTAAAGGTGAAAGTGATTTCCAAATTATTCTACAGCAACTTCGCGGTGTTTACGGTTTTAAAATCGAATAGTTTTATAGAGATGTAGTCCCCAATTCTTCCGCAAAACCGGTCAGGTTCAACTCATAGACAATTCCAACTGTTGAGAACGCCTGGGAGACGATAAATTTCCGGTTCTACCAACCATTGTCTGGAACACATTTCGGTTGCTTCGAGAATTTCTCTGTCTTAAATACAAACATGACCATCCCGTAAAGAAAAAATGAGATCGAAATGATAAGAAGTACGACAAATAACAGACACAGCAGATTATGAAGGACATGAACTGGCAAAAGTGCACGAAAGGGGGAGAAATATTATTTTGATAAAAGATTTGGATTATTTCCAAACATTCTTGAGACTTATGATCCTCCCTCGTAAAATTTCATTTCCTTGAATTAGCCAAAAGAGATGTTTGATCTTGATACCTGAAATATTGCTGAAAATTGAAAAATATTACCCCTATTGAATACCCCGTTATATCGAATTTACTTGGATGTGAAATTCTCCAAAGGAACAAATAAAATTCATAGTTCAGTCAGGAGATCATTATAGCAACTACGTATTTATGTTTTAGGTAAAACAAAAAGTAATCATTTGCATGTGAGAGATATAAAACAAAGAATTTGAGCCTCTTCATAAAGCTATACTCTTACCAGGTACCTGGGGGTTGATGGGTTCAGTTTTCCTGAAATTTCACAATTTGATAACTTAGATAATTTATATCAAATTTCAAGGACATAAATGCCATGTATGGAACTGCATATTCTCGTTTTTTAACTGGATTAAACGTAAAACCCAATGCAACAGTGAAAGTTTGCAGCAGCCTTTATAATCTTCAGACTTGGTCTCTTCCAATTATCATATATTTAGACTGTGCAGTCATATTTGGCAGGTCAGCGGTTCACAGAAGTTAAAAATTACCGGTTGATGATGTTGCGGTTATGATAGTCGTTGTGGTTGTTTTGATGTAATTGTCGATGCTCTTGCTGTGCTTCTGTTGACGTAGTCATTGTACTGCTCGGTTGCTATTTGTTGAAAACGTTGTCCATATGAATGTGGGCGATGCTGTTGTGATGCCATTGGTGTGATCGCCGTGCCGCTCGCTGGGCATTGGCTGTTAACGCTGTATACGTAAATGTGGGCGGTGCTGTTGCGATGCCGTCGGTGTGCCCGTTGTCTGCCCGGTTGGCATTTGTTGTTGATGTCGTCTATGTAAATGTGGGCGGTGGTGTTGTGATGCCATTGGTGTGATCGTTGTGCTGCTCGGCTGCTTTTGGTTGTTGCCGTTGTAGATGTTGGTTGGTATGGTTGCTTCGCCATTGGTATTATTGTTGCGCTGCTCGGTGGCTTTTGTTGTTAATGTTGTCTATGTAAATATGGGCGGTGCTGCTACGATGTCAGAGTAGAACTCCCCTAGGCAGGCTTGGAGTTCATCCCAGCGTAGGGAGTTCACCCAGGTGATGCGAAGCGGCGATGTCATGCTGGCGACTGGATGGCTTATACTAGTTTAGCTAGGGTTAGTAATAACAATAATAAACAAGAATGGAACTGCCCTGGGCGCTCTGATGATGAATTCTTTAGAATATTTTTTTCTTTTCTCTTTATTTATATTATTTCTTTCATGTAATTTGTTGGCTATTGTTGTTTTTTTTTGTTGTGGTTTACCTTATTGTTTTTTTTCCTGTATTATTGTTTGGCTCATACAATTTTCTAGAGGTTAGTAGCTTAGCCATCTATGCAAAATACTTTATGAATTTAAGTTATATTTTCTCTACTTAAATGTTATGACGAAGTTAATCTGATAATCAAGAGAGATTATAAAATATTGATACGCATTATGGAAGAATGTCGAGGGTGTATTGAGGTCTTGCGCAATGCAATTGTGTGTTTTCAAATTCGTCAATTTGAGGTTTTCTTTTATATCTGGTTTTTTTCAATTAGTTTGATTTCTTATTCAATCTTTACCATAAATTTCCGACTTCCTTTCCAGTTTTATGAAAGGTTCCGAGTACGGAATTACTTCTCTATTTCTCGACTATGCTTGCTTCTAATTAGAACGGGGAAAACCTAAGTTTTATACCACTAGGTCGAAACAATGGGAAAAATAAACGAAGTTGTCTATAAAATAGATTTATTTTATCCTTCAATCTTCACTTGAGCTATTGCTTTTACAGATTTGCGTCGCCTCCCTGGTTTGAATGCTAGGACGAGGGATTTTTAGCGAAGGCAGCAGTGGATTCCAGAATGATGTTGGAGAGGAAAATGGTTTGGGAAGCTATGTTAGAATTAATTTGCGATATATTTAGAGTTGGCGATCAGGATGATTCCTGTCTATATCTATCCTCTTTGGAAGCGCATTTTTAAAAACCCCTTCCTTTTATCATTACTGTCACTGGAGGCACCGATTGGGGGAAGACCTTCGGTTTTTAAACGCTTTCTGGGCCATTTGCCCGTTATATTTCTTAGTGTTTTGTAAACGAAAAATCTTTCCACAAGTTTACGAAACTTTCTATTTTAAAGTTCTAAAGAGGGTTATTTCTTTGGGCATGAATTCTTCAACTTTTCATTAAAGGAAAAGGGGACTTCGCTATATCTGTAAGTCGTTTTTTTCTCTTTTGCGAACGGGAGATGTTTTCCCAGGGACCTTCTTTAATGTTTTGCTTTACTTATATCTTTAAGAATTTTGTCTGCATAACTTCGCGGCCGTTCAGGATTTTTGCTTCTACTTCTGTAAATTACCATTTTGTTATTACTTAATGCTATTTCTCGATTAAGATCTCAAGTTGTATTAACTTGCTTATTTTCGTTGTTACTTGATGCTATTTCTCGATTAAGACCTCAAGTTGTATTAACTTGCTTATTTTTGTTATTACTTGATGCTATTTCTCGACTAAGATCTCAAGTTGTATTAACTTGCTTAATTTTGTTATTACTTGATGCTATTTCTCGATTAAGATCTCAAGTTGTATTAGCTTGCTTTTTACCGACCAATAAGGGAACGAACAAAAAGGGAAAAACAAGATCCTAGCATTTTGTTCGTCGACCAACTTAAAAGATTTTAAGACCAAGGTATAGAAGGCTTTCATAACTAGTTTTAAATATAAGCGGTCCGGAATATTTCCTCTGCTTATTTATTTTGTTTTTTTTTTTGAAAATGTAAAACCCAACGTCTTCGCAAATGAAATAAAATTAATTAGCAGAATTAGTTAACTCATGGCAATTTATAACAATCCCAATAATAATCCCAATAATTTGAATATATTTAGACAGTGTCATATACACTTACCCAAAAGCTGGTATACTTGGATGTACTGGGTAAATATTATGAAGAATACATTTGCTTACGATATGAGTGCAGATAAACGTGTGCCTGAGTGCGATTGCTGTTTTGCTGTTGTTGATGTTGTTGTTGTCTGTTGTCGCTGTGTGGTGGAAATGCGCTGAAGGTTGGTTGGCAGTTGTCGGGCGGCTCAAGTGGTTGGTGGGCCCAATGAGGATGGGGCTGATGAGGGTGTTGCTGCTGTCGACCTAGGCCCCTGAAATAAGAAACACGTTAGTATTTTGTTTACTTATTGTTTTGTTAAAGAAAAGGATCATTGCTTCCTCCGCTGGATTTTCCTTTCCCGGCGAGGTCTGTTTCGGTTCTTCCTTCTAACGGGTTCAGCTGTTGGTTTGTTATTGCTATTGCTGCTGCTGTGCAGTTTGTCAACAATCTGGTTTTGTCCTCTGTTGTTTTTTTTTTTTTTGCATATAAATTTCACGTATAATTTTCTCCTTTAATCAGCTTCAGTTCTTTTCAATTCGATATAAGCATTATTTGCCAAGTATTTTGGCTGTTTAAGTTTATATTCTTTTCCACGGGTTTTGCGATATTATGTTAAATTTATTTAAGATATTTTGGTGTACGATTTCCTTCTTTTTTTTTTTCGTTCCTGTGTGCAATTTTGTTAACAATTCAGTTTTGTCCTGTGCTTTGAGTATAGTTTTTTTTCTTTTTTTTTATTGAATTTTATACAAATGCTTTTACTCTATGCAAATTAGCAAATTGTTTGCACTTACACACAAACATACACGCAATTGTTATCGATCATTTAATTCTTACGTCGCACTCTTCATTCTTACTTCTCTTTATATGCATTTGTAAACACATCCATCTTTATCCTTTGTCAATTTCAGTCCGTTTCAATTTTTATGTAAGCATTATTTGCCAAGGCTGTTTAAGTTTATATATTTTTCCACAGGTTTTGCGATATTATGTTAAATTTATTTAACATATTTTTGGTATTTCATTTTTCCTTTTTTTTCGTATTAATTGCAACTTTATATTTCCGTTTAACTTGAGTCTTTTCTTTTAGTTACTTTTTTTTTGCTGTTTACTTTAAATCACTTGCACTTGCTTACAATTGCTTGTGACCGATCCGCATTCTTTGACTACTGTTTTCCTACTATTATGTTCAATTGATTTTCAATGTATTTGCAAACACCTCAATTTTCCACTTTAATCAGTTCTAGTTATTTTCTTTTAATTTTTGTGTCTACGTTGTTTGTCAAATGTTATGGCTGCTTAGGCTTATTATTGTTTTCGCGGGTTTGTAATATTGTGTAATTTATTTGAGATGTTATTCTTTATGCACAGTGCACTCCATCCCTTATTTAGTTGGATCGTTGGATAGTTTGTTGTTTGTGTTTTTCTTTTCTTTGACCATATAGCTTTTCATATTGAAGTTTTTCTCTTTTCGTTTTTTTCTCACTTTTTTTTTTTTTCTTCTTTATGACTGGTCCAGTGTATGCGTTGTCGTTTTCTTTATTATTTTCCTTTGTTTTTTTTTTTTTTTGAGTGCAATTTTGCTAACAATTTAGTTTTGTACTGTACCTTTTTGATGGTTTTATTAGATTTTTCCCACAAATGCTTTTGGTGCATATGCTAATTTGCAAAACTGTCTCCGCGCACATACAAGTACACGCGTTTGCAAAGACCAACGCTTTTTCACCTTGATCAATGTCAATTCTTCCCGATATTTATGTGAGTGTTGTTCATTTTTATTTAGTTCATATACTGCTTGTTTTATTTATCTATTTATTTATTTTAATTTTACTTATACATGAAACTCAACTAAATAAATAGTCGAGTTCAAGTATAAGAAGAAAAAAAAAAGTATAAGTACAATAAAACAAATAAGAAGAAGAAAAAAAGAAAAAGACAAAAGAAAAAAAAGCATGTACACTATCAGCATAGGAGCACACTTACAACGGGTACAGGACCAAATTGCAAATGAACCCCTAAGCCATCGCAAACATGCATAAGCCTGGCAATGATAATAAATTGACAATAATTCACTTTCGAAACGTAACGACTTTTTAAGGATAAAAGCTGGTTTAAATACGACATAGGTAAATCGCGCGTATTAAGCAATGTTGCTTTAATGGACTTTAAAGAGTCAGATAAAGAGAATAAGTGATAGACGTCATTTAGGTTCTTGCAAACGACTCTGAGCGGATTGAACAGCTCATAATTAAATTTACACTGATTAAGCTTAACCAAGATAAAGTGCCTAGAGAAGCGGTTAGGGACATTAAAGCTTATTTCACCAAGTAATGAAGGCGAGTCAATAGCACCATTTATTAGTTTAATTAGAAAGGAAACGCCAAGAACAAATCTACGTTTCTCAAGAGACGGTAGGGACAGCAGAAGCAACCTATTTTCATACGGAGGAAGAGAAGCAATCGGATCCCAACCCAAATTTTTAAGGGCAAACAGCAAGAACTGCTTTTGAACAGATTCAATTGAATCTACGTAGCACCTATATGAAGGAGACCACACAACTGAGGCATACTCGAGTATGGGTCTAACCAAACACATGTACAGCCTTTTCGTAATGTAGGGATCATCAAGCTCTTTGGACCACCTTTTTATAAAACCAAGCGCGGACCTAGCTTTGCTAATCGAGAGCTCAATATGCAAGTTAAAACGTAACCTATGGTCAAATAGAACGCCTAAATCTGTAATCGAATCGACGTCCTCCAACTTATGCGAATCTATGAAATATTGAGTAATGAATGACTTTCTTCTTGAGAATGAAAGCTTCTTACATTTACTCAGATTTAGTTTCAGGAGATTCAAAGAGCACCATGCAACAAAATTATCCAAATCACCTTGAAGCTGATGTGATTGCGATTCAACAGAGAAGGAAGAAAACAGTTTCACATCATCAGCATACATTAAAATCTGGCTGGAATTAACCACCGATGGGAGATCATTAATGTATAAACTAAATAAAATGGGACCTAAGTGACTTCCTTGAGGTACGCCAGGCATAACGGGGAATTCATTCGAGGTAATGAAGTTAAACAAAAGCCTGAAGGATCTTTTGTGCAGATAAGAGCTTATACATTTCACTAAATAGAAAGGGAAGCCAGAGGCTTGGAGTTTAAAGATAAGTAAGTTATTGTTAACCATATCAAATGCTTTGCTTTTCTATTTTATTTACGAACACGAATAAGTATTTTTCCGCAACCAAATGTTAATGCACCGTATGACCTTTTTTCTTTTTTTTTGCAAACACATCAATTTCCACTTTAATCCATTCCAGTTCTTTTCAATTTTTTTTTTTTTTGTTTTTCTGTAAGCGTTATTTTGCCAAATGTCATTATTATTTTTCACGGGTTTTGTAATCTTGTCCATTTTATTTAAGATATTCCTTTTCTCATAAATTTAACTTCTTCTTGTTCTCTGTTCTTATGGTAAGCCAAAAAAGCAATTCGTTGCCACCTTTCGTAAATGTGTTCTATCTTTTGCCTGCCTTAGAGGTCGTTCCAAGGTGACCGTCTGGTTCCTCTTCATGTAGACAGAGTTACTCCTATGTATGCAAAGTGCACTTCATCCCCTTATTTTCGATTAACTATGTGTTGTGTGTTTTGTTTTTGGTTTCTTTTTCTCTTTTGTTTAAACGGATAGGCAGTTAGTAGGATTTTTGCATTTCATTTTTCTAAGGCTTGGAAACTGTTGTTGGCTTGTATGTAAAGAATGGTAGTTTTGCGAATTTCCGATTTTGGTATTTGCAACGATATGCGTTTATATACAAAATTAAGCAATTTTCTTTTTTTTTTCTTTTGGGCTTTTTGCGCGATTATGTCAGAATTTATTGAAGACATTGTTCCTTTTTTGTATATAAATTTTCTTGTCTCTTCTTTTTTTTTTAATTGTTTGCCACTTAGCACTTTGTGTTAAAATTTTTCGTCACTTTTGTGAATGTTTTTTTTTTGATTGTATTTTTCTGTTTGTTTTTTTTCCTTTGAATCTCAATCGCGTTTCGAAAGAATAAAGATTCCCTGTTCGGGCGCCATTTATGAGGACGTTTCCGTCTCTTTCCTCAAGGCTGGGGCAACTCAGCGGCCCAGGGAATTAGGAAAAAAAAACACAAGGAATTTATATTTCTGCAGGGACTCTTTACTTGATAAACTTTACTTTACTTGCTTGTTCGGTGGCTAAAGCTCAACCCTCTACTTCGGAGTCTCAAACGCGAGTGACCTCGAATTGACGTAATCCTACACTAACTCCACCTACCCTATTCTTATTCTACCTTACTCTATTCTATTCTCTATGTTAGTCTACTCCTATCCTATCTTAATCTATTCTTATCCTTTATCTATCCTATTCTTACGCTATGCCTATCCTATCTTATGCTGTCTTACTTTCTAGCACTCCTCTTTCCCCAGCCAGAGACGGAGAACCCGCGAGGCCAAAACGAGGGACGACTTTGGGTCCTCACAATACGTATTAGTATTGCAGTACGTCGCGATTAGATTCTTTACCTCCACCTGTATAGTTTTAGAGGAAAAAAGTGATGTGATTTTCCATTTTACACAACAACAGCCATATATAAGTAAATGTGGTATAAAAGAAGAATAAGATCGGCAAATCATTAATGTTCCAAACCGCAAATTCGTGGGTACGTATACCAATGCATATTTTCCACAAAAGTGTTGCATAATAATAAAGCTCCACAAGAAAAACCGCAAAATCAGAATATACAGTCTGAGCACTAAAACGAAGCCGAGAGAAAAAAAAAGTTGTATTTAGTTTCTTGGGGCAATATCGCTTGCTCAATTGTTTTTACTATTCTTAAATATATATATGTCCATTTATAGAGCACATCCTTCCACCGAAAAAAAATTTTTACAATTATTTAGTACGCGTAAACGCTAATCTTTGCTAGTCTTTGTCGGCAAACATGCAAAGTCGCAATTTTCATACTATACAGCTTTTGTGGTATAGTATATAGTAAGCTGGTGTACATGCGTTGTGAGAAACCAAAGTCGTCGGAACCAAAGTGCTAGAGTAAGTTAGGCTAAGTGAGTTAGAATTAGACTAAGTTAGGCCAAGAGAGAACTAGAGTAAGTTAAGCTAGGAGAGTTAGAATTAGAATAAAGACAATCTAGAACAAACAGAAACCTGAAGAAGTTGAGAATAATTAGTTACAGCCGAAAGTCTAGGGTAAGTTAGAGAAAGGGAGTTACTCAAAGGGTCAATTAGAGAGTGGACGTTTTGATTTAGTTGGTGCGGCTACAATGACGGTGGTAATAGGTCTTTGAATCAAGAACATGAATTGTGTAATGCGGCCTGATCTGGTCGCGGTAAAGCGGTTTGCAAATTTTTTCTTTTTTTCTTGCCCACTGCGCCGCATTACAAAAAAACAAAAATAAAAAAAGAAAATAAAAATAATAAAAAAAGTCATTTATTTATACTATCTAATATATTAATTTATATTCCGATGTCCGTCCGGTACGTCGTCTGCTGGTCCCTCCTTTGTCCGTCGGTATCTATGCAGGGTCCTCCTACTTCCCATCACACGTGCGCCACCCCATATCCCGCCTCAGCGGTGTGATACGCCGTTTAATTATTCATATTTGTTTTTTTTTGTTGTCTACAACAATACCTTGCAATCCTCTTATATAGTGGTAGCCTTGGAGTCGGTGACAGCTTAATGATTTCTGCAAATAGTGAAGAACTTACTCTTTTGACCATTTAGCTCCCTGAGAATAGCCGCAATTGTAAAATTATTCGATTCCTTCCTTCCTATGCTGTTGGTATTCAATCAAGGATAAGCCCAAACTGCAAAACACCACGGAAAGCAATTTCACCACAGTACAAACTAATAAGTCACTAACAGGGGCTTAGCTACTTGCCCTTTTTCCAGAATGTTTTCATTAACAACAACTCTTTGTTTTCTTTTTTTTCTCAAAAAAGGCTTTAAAAAACACTTTATTTACTTATTCGAATAGTTTTAATAGCTTCTTTTTCTTCTCTAAGTTTTTACATTTCATGTATTTCGACCATTATTTCTCTACATGAATGCGGTTTTTCTTAACAATTCTTTTTATTTAGGAAGTTAAAGAATTGGTTACTATTTTTAGAGTTAGTTTTGCTTTTACGCTTTATACTCATTGTAGATCGCTCTAGAACAATTTTCTTTGCCGTAGGGGCAGAACTGTACATTTCTATGTTTATAAATGTAAACTCTCTTGGTTTGATCATTTGTTTATTTGTTTGTTTTTTTGTTTGCAGTTATATATTTTAATCACTTTAGTGTATATTTGTTTTGCTCAATTTTCAAGAAACCCTTCTCATAGTACATTAGGTTTTGCATCATAATCGACATGCTTTTTCCTTTTTAACAATATTGTCGCTTATATCTTTGTTTTTTCTTTGCTTTACATTTCGTTTTTTTTTCTATCCTGAATTTCACTTTGTGCTGAATAACTAAGTATTTCCTCTTTTTTTTTCAAAGAAAAAAAACAGACAATCAAAAACAATTGAAAAGCAATTGACTTTCACAACTCAACTCCTCTTCTCAAACTCAACTCAACCAAAAACAACCACCAAAATTCTTCGCATCATTTTTCTCTCTCCCTTCTTCCTTACATACCTAGCGGCTAACCGCTATTTTGCAAAAAAACACAAAAATCATGCGATGTCGCATAACGGCATGCCGTTATTGTAACACTCGTGGCAAAAGCCGACTAACAGACACCCTCCCTGAATATAATAATAGCATTGCGCTTTACGAAACTCAAGCGGCAAGTTTAGGCAGAACTGCCGAAATGTTTGACATATCAATCTAATGTATGTACCTTAAAGTTCGCCGGACGATGCCGATACCTCGTGAATAAGCCACGTAAACTTTAGATAAGAAATCTTCTAATGTCCACGTACAGCCGTTTCAATGTCTTGACTGTTATTAATTTTAGAAGCTTATTGAGGGCAGTATAAAATTTGCAAATAACATTCCATGAACAAACGTTTGTAGGCTTTATACTTAAATATTTCGCGAAAGACAAGACCTCTGCACAATTAATCAGCAGATACTCGTGCTGAACTAAGTCGATTCAGTCGATTCGGGCTCATCACTTGTGTGTAGTTTACGAGATCTATGAAATGAGTTTCAAAATTCCTTAATATTATTTACATGTATACACAACTTTTTAAAGAAATGATGAACAGAGAGAGAAAGTGCTTACAGCCTTTCTAATTCGTAAATTATTGGCATCATCTCGTGGGCTTTGTGAAAACGATTGTCAACTTCGCAAACAAGAGTGGCCAGATATCCGGGGCTTATTAATTAGCTCACTCATTCTTGTAAAATGAATATGAAAACATTCTCCCTTCCTCGATGTTGACCAGTGATTACCGGAAAATCAATGACGATTTAATTTTTTTTATACTTTAGGGTGAATAAAAATGTAAAGGTCAGGTAATTCCATTTTTTTATTTCCTTTTCTTGCCTTTGCTTTCGTTTAATACTTCCGTGAACATGCCTAAAACATTTTATTGAAATTTAAGATCCGACCATAGCTTTTCTTTTGTTAGCAACACCAACTTTCAAATGGTAAACAAAAATATTGTTATTGTTAAAAGCAAAAAATAAAGCATGATCACAATAAAAGAGTAGTGTGATGGTGGGTGGAACTACCACATGAAAATGATAAAATTATCTGCAGCTTCCAAGAATCCAAAAACACCTTTATGGTCAGCACAAGGTTTAACGATTGTTTAGTTACTAATGTCCGCTCTAATGGACAAAATGGAAGAAAGTAGTAAAATTTGGAACTCGACACATAATTCATCGCTATCCCTATCAAGTCACGACTTCATCGTGCAATGCACTTAATATTTAAAGTGTATCGTTCCTACGCTTTGGACATGATTTACACAATCGCGTCAAATTAGCTTAAGACATATGTCAACACATATATAACATATGCCAACGTATAATAAGAACTCTGTGATGTGGTTGTTAAAAGTACGTTCGAAAGATAATGTTAGCAGCATTTAAGACCAAGAGTCAGTCTTATGCCAACGTAGAAATTGTTCACTTTAAGAAATGTCTAATCGGAATGTTTGGGTGTGACTAATCGCAATGATATCAAAGTAATATGGTAATGTGTGTCTCTTTGATAGCGTCATTTGACAAACTAACATGTAATAATTGCAGCTAATCACCATCTCGATCGCCTTATCTTATCTAAACCCTCAACTAGTTCTTAAAAATGTGCTTACTGAGCGTTAATTTAACATCTGCTATGAACTGTCAATTATGTCTCCTTTATATCTCTCTTGCAGACGTGCTCATAGGCGAATCGCGCTAAAATTTTGAAATGGATCTGGTAAATATTTCTCCAATAACGACTATGAGTTGTAAGTTTATTTTTAAACTTGATCTGTGGCAATTGTAAATATCAAATTATAGTTTCCTATATAATACTTATAACCGGAAGCAAACCGACGAGAGGCAGCCGGATTAGTGAACGGACACAATTAAATCCATTTAGAAAAGCATATGCGCTAATATATATAAAACTTTATTTATGGACAAAATAACAAAGCTTACAATTCGATTCAAGTAAGCAATAAAATTAATAATTTTAGAGTCGCTTATGCTTTATCGTCCGATTTTTTAACAATTTAAAAAACAATATTTTCGATCCTTTAGGACAAAAATATTTCTCTTGATGAGTTTGCCAGAGTTACAGTGGTCAGACATAATAAACGTCTAAAGTCATCAGTTCTTCCTTCAATATTTTACGAGAAAACGAATAAAGTATGCTAAACGAAGGTAAGTAAAGTTTCCCACACTATTCTCTTTACCACCGTACATTATTTTATTTTGTTCGTAGTTGGAGATTGTAATATCGTCTGGGAACATAAAATTTTTAGAAATTTACTATTTCCCATTAAATCTATTACGTATTGTGAGATGAAAAGAAATGTTTATGCATTTGTGCTAACTGTAAATTTCATGTTGCGAAATCACAGAGTTGAGTATGAGGGTTGATCAGGAACGTCTCTTTATCCCCATCGTCATCCCTTTTACGAAAACCACCACAAAAATCATATACCAAAAATCAGATACCGATGTAGAGTTCTCTAACGTTGATGACAATCCTGCTACAACGGAGAACTGAGGACGAAGCATTTTTGGAACGCTGCAAGCAAATACACAATGAAAGGTACAATGTTTTGATATATCATCATAGTGAAGATTGTCTATAATTCTATGCTAAACGAACACTGACGGAAAAAGATGGTGTAACATTATCGTTTCATCGTATTCTACTTACTACTCACTTATTAATCACTTATGCTAATTTCTACGTAATGTAAATATAGCTATAACCTAGTTAAGATAATCTACTTTAGTTATAATTCACCTTAAATGTAATACCCTAAATAAGATAAGTTACGTTTGTGAAATTTCAGTAATAACCTAGTTTGAAATTTTACTATATTGCTTAAGCTAGCGTAACAATTTATTATATAAGAGACTGACCATCGGTCAGTTGAAAGAGCAATATATTATAGAAGTCAAAAAACAAAACGTGGAAATATGATATAACGGAATCTTTATTTGAGTTTCACTACAAGACATCCCAAAAATTGATAAGGAGGTTGTCAATAGTTTTGTCACATGATAAGAGGCAAAATATTAGGTGTAGCATTCGTTTTTCTGTTGGCACTATATCACCTTCAGTTCTTGTTTTGAATAGCTTGAAGCACGTGTAGGATCACTTAGCCGTCACGGGCTTCTTTTCACTGGGAAAAGAAAGAATAAAGAATGTGAAGAATAAAAGAATAGAATATGCGCGAAATCTAGGAAAAAACTTCTGCTGAAAATAACTGCAGCAACGAATTAGGGGCTGAGAGTTCGGTCAAAATCAGAGGCAGCCAAGATATTTGTTTTGTAACTTGCTATTGGAATAATAAGGATTGCGAGGACGTTTCCGTCCCTTCCCTCAAAGGCTGGGGCAGCTCAGCGGCCCAGGGAATTTGGGGAAAATATAACACAAGAATATTTTTATTTTGCAGAGACTCTTTATTTCCGTAAATTTTGGGTTTCGGTTACGCTCGATTTTATTAGAGAAACGAACTACTCTCCTCGAGTGTATAGCCTCGACTCCCTAAAACTAAAACTAACTAAAGTTACCTTATTCCACCCCTATTCTATTCGTAATCTATTACTATCCTATCTTAATCTATTCTTAATCTATATTAGTCTACTCCTATCCTATTCTAACCTATTCTTAATCTATATCTATTCTATCTTATGCTATCCTACTTCCTAGCACTCCTCTCTCCCCAGCCAGAGACGGAGCACCCGTGAGGCCAAAACGAGGGACGACTTTGGGTCCTCACAGAATATATAAGAATTGTAACGCTACTACATATCCTGATAGCATCGCCTGCTGATTGATGATTTGTCAGAAAATATTACCCAAAAAAAAAAACAATTGTTGAAAATGTTTATCACACAAATCTTTTTCACCAAATTAGTGAGTCCAAAAAACTGTTATACCTAAACGCATATAAAGAGCTTTGACAACAAAAATCGCGTTGAAAACAACGCCAACAAATTTGTGATATATATTTTTTCAATGTTATATTGATTGCCAATTATAGAGAATTTTGAAAACATCCGCATCATTAATTCAAAATTTAAACTAAACAAAGAATGAAATGAATAAATGAATTAAATGAAAACAATAAGGCCGGTCAATAAGAGAAGAAGAGGTGTAAGAAAATTCATATTATGAGGAAGCTCATTATATATCTAACCTAGGCAACATGAAATAAAACGAAATATGTAATAAATAGCGTGATTTGGTCTAAAGGCTTTAATTCATTATCGATTGAGCAAGAAAAGTAAGTACAGTAAGCCATTTCATCTCTTTTTGTAATTTCTTGCTCTAAAGTTCTCCTGTTTCCTAATGGAATACGCAATGCCAACGAAATAAAAAACGGATTTAATTAGAGATTGACGAGCGAAAACAGTTCATGGATAGATCCAGTCACATCATCCAGATGTATTCCAACATCGAATTGCTATGACATAGAGACTATACTTCGTGTGTTTGTTGGAAGAAGAAGTATGGTCTGTTAAAATCTAGTAAAACGATTAATAGTAATTAACCGATATTAACGATTTGCTGCTCAAGAAACCCCCAAAATAACCATTTTCGATAGCATTCGTCCTTGGGTCAAAACACATCAGTGTACCGAATTTATTCAAAATATCTCAAAAATTGCGACCTGTAGTTTGAACACAAACTTAAATGAACAGACGGGCAGACAGGGTTCAGAAAATGATTCTAAGTCAATAATAAAAGGTGAGCCTATCTTAAGTCCTTCTGCGTGTTACATACGTCCGCACAAACTTAATATACGCAGATAATGCTGCTCATGTATAGTCCTGTCCAACCTATAGCTTGCAATTTTCGAGATATGTTAATAAAATATGGTACATCGAAGTTTTCTGGCGCAGGGACAAATGCTGTTGAAAATGGCTCGCATGATGATTGTTACAAGAAAGTACTTTTCAAAATTCCGCGACAAAAATCCACGTGTTAAAATATTTCGGCATTCTAAATTGGTGTGAAAGCTTTGGAGTGCATGAAGCAATTTTCTGAAGTCCTGCCATTTCACAATTTCTACAGAAACCGAGTCTTCATACTGTACAGAGGCCAAATTTTGAATATGTCTTCATGAAAATTTATTCTATAGTAGCCATGTGGCCTAAAAGTTATCTGTAGGAAATTTACACCACATAGGTAAGTTATTTCGATCACACCAAACATAAGGGCTTTCATAAAAAAACCAACCTCTCTTATGGTGACAAAAACTAATTTGTAGTTTTTCATAACGGAAAAAACTGCAAAATAATAAATTTTTCTCAATTTAGACTACGTTGACGTTTGAGTGTTCTCCAATAAGAGGGCTTTTATGAAAGTATGCGTTTACATAAAAATAATGTATAATTTTTGGTGTATTACTAAGAAAATGACTGTATGACTATATTAAACGAAGTGGTGCAGTGTATCTAAAGGTCGTTCTTGCCAGACCATAACGTTCGTACTTATGTTTGCAAATAATTTTGTAACAAACCCTATGTTATCCGAACAAGAACTGTGAAGGAATATTTACGTAATTAACAGAAGGGTAAAGGATCATAAAAAGTACAAAGGGGTCGCATCTTACGTCCAGCGACCTAAAATAAGCCAACAATTCAAAGTCATCATTACCTTTATCGTTTTGGGATATATCAAAGAACAGAGTTTCATCACTGTCGAAGAAAATATCGAATTATTGACAAGTAAGGATATTTTAGGACGAATGTTTAATACCTTGCACCGACAATGAATACATAGAAGTTGCAAAGCATTCCCGTAACTATGCGCACACAATTGACAAACACACCAAATTTCACTTCAACTAAGAATCTATATTCATATATATTGTAGTATATTCATATATATTGTAGAATCTATATTCATATTATATGTATTGTAAGCATGTATGCTTAGGTAATCTTCCAAACGTCCTGCAATGTAAGATTTTCATGTGCCTCTACATAAAAATAATACAACATTTTCCACTGTAGAAAGAATATATTACATTACTAGAAATGAGCATCGTCGATCCCATTAAGCATACATTTCTTTAATAATGCGCATAGTGAGATGAATTTATCCATGCCTGTCTGCAGATAATAAAACACGATACTGATATCAGAAAGTGCAACTGGCCTTGAATCTATGCACTTTATGGACTTTTTAAAGTTTGTTTCGGTACGTTTATAGCAAAAAGTAATCCAGTATCCCCCATAGCAAAAACGTTGAAATTTTTGTAGATTCATTTACTGTAGTTTATGAACCATGAGTAAAAAAACAATTTTTATTGTCTTTGAAAACCAGATGTACCCTCGCTTTATATATAGGCGCGGCCTTCGACAGATTTTTCCCGTTTTCAATACCAAGCATTTTCAATGTTTCTGCCAAATTTGAAATCAATAACTTCATTTTTGTGATTAGGAAAATGTTTACAATAGGCATTGTACAGGCGCACATGTTCGAGCCGATTCAGGTTTTGATACTGATAGAGAATATGTTGTAAAGTCTATGAAGCTTGCTTCTGGTTGTTATAAACGTGCTGAAATGAACACAGCCCTACCTCTCAGCTATGGGTATACAAAAATACATCAAAACTTACATTAGTTTGCCTTTAGTTTAAAGATGGCATAAGCAAAAAATTAATTAATTTAAATTATATTTAATTTAAGTCGAATCTTTCATTCATTACATTCGCCATCGAACGAAGAACATATGATTGCGCAATTATTCCCATTCTAACGAACAGAAGTAAATTGATCAACAATTTTTATCTCCATACCTTCACTTTTCTCGTCCTCTTTCTATCGCCCGATTTGTCATGCTCGCGAAGACTGAAATAGAAGCAATAGAAACTTTTAAAGCTTAAATTTATTATTGACAATCCACTACACACGCTATACTGTTTAAGATGTATGACGTGAGCATTGGGAGAATTGGATGATTAAATTTACCGAATTTCAATCAGGTAAATCTACATTTTGGATCGTAATCCATGTAAGTGTTCTAATTACAAATAAGGCTTTTGTATACAAAAAAAATCTAATTTTTAAAATTTTATGATGAAAATTGCTCCTTAGTAAATTAACCGCAGAGAATGTCGATGACATAGGTTTATTTTTTAGACCGCACCATATTGAGAGGGCAAGCAAGAAAGCAAGCCCTTCTATGACAATAAATTTTAATTTGTAGTTTGTTATGACGTAAGAAAGCAGAATATAATAAAACCCTCATTCACGTCTGATTATTCTCCAATATTAGACGAAGCGTTCTTGCGTGTTTTGTTAATATAAAATGCTTAAAATTTTCCCCGTTTCAGCTACTCAGAGCAATTAATGCCTTATCGCAAAGTTTGTCTTTAATTGCTAATTTTGCTTTATTATACTTTATTGCAACATATGTATGAAAAAAGAAAAGTTGGTTAAGGATCCTTAGGTCTTATCATCATTCTAATTGCTTTTAAGGATTCGTCAGCATCAACGAACGATCGCCAATAAATTCCGGTACCAGGAAATAGTGCCTTTTCTGTACGATAGTATATTCCATTTGGATTGCTGAGGAGAAAACGTATGTTTTTAATATAAACCAAACATCAGAGTTTGAAAATAATAATGTTAATTACTTACGTTCTTAAGCAATTTTTATACCACCAGCCGCCCTTGTATTTTTTAACACATTCTTTGGTTTCGTCGTTATCCTTGGTGTGAAAGCCTGCATTTTCATGATAACGTAACGAATCGCCCGCATCGCCTTTATACGTACCCAGCTTCAATTTGTAACGTTGCGATTTGGGACCTACTTCGAATGCATCATAACGAGCGTATTTGACATCACCATGGTAATTTTCTAATACAACCAATAATTCTTGACGGCCTTGGGTGGTGGTGAGAACATGCAATTTATCTAAACCAATCCAAAATTCACCGTGCACATTACCGAAACCTGATTTATAATCGACCCAATTGCGGTGAAAATCGACGGAACCGTTATAACGTTTCTGCACTATGGTCCATCCATCTCCATTCATATCATACTCACACGGAACCAAAAACTCCGTAGAAAACCGAGAAATTTTTATGCGACAGGTTTCGTCTTCGCAATAATTGCTGTTATGATCGGCGCAACTTTTGGGATAACTGTAGCTTATATTAAAGAAATAAAAAAAATACCAAGGAAGACAGTTATATTTGCGTTAGAGTAAACCCCTTTATCTTTTCTCTTTTATAGGCCTTCTAAAATACTTTTTTTCAGATTTTGGATCAATGTCGTTTTTAGACTATAAGTTCTATTTTTGCACCTTTTGTGGATGCTAAAGCAATATCTACTATAAATTGTGAGTAAGTCCACTTATCTATGTTTTTAGGCGGATCACGCCTTATCTTATCTAAACTCTCAACTAGTTCTTGCAAATGTGCATACTGAGCGTTAATTTGACGTCAGCTATGAACTGTCAATTATATCGCCTTTTCTCTTGCAAACGTGCTCATAAGCGAATCACGCTAAAATTTTGAAATGAATCTGGTAAATATTTGTCCAATAACGACTATGAGTTGTAAGCTTATTTTTAAACTTGACCTGTGGCCATCATATATGTCAAATTATAGTTTCCTATATAATACTTATAACCGTAAGCAATCCAACAACAGGCAACCGGATTAGTGAACGGACACAATTAAATCGATTTAGAAAAGCATATTGAGCAAATATATATAAAAGTTATAAAATCTCCAATTTGGATATGATTTTGAGACACTGATTTCACGTAAAAACAACTTATCTAACTACAAATATAAAAAAAGATTTATCGAACTATTCAAAACAATTACCCGGAAGGATTAGGCTCGCCGACTCTATCAACTGGAGAATTTGGCTGATGTCTGCCAGCAATTTCGTTAATTTTTGCGGTGATTTCGCGTAAATTGTTCCGAAGTTCATTAATGAATTCAAGAGATTTTTGGTTTGCTTCTTGTGATTGCTCCAAAATAGTTTCCAATTTATCATTTGTATCTTCTGCGTGCTCCTCCATTTGTTCTATTGCTCTTGATTGTTTCTCCAATTCGGATTGTATCAAATTTAATTGCATTTGGATATGATTGTTGCTCTCTGTCAACTCTTCGATTGCATCTCTAATTTCCGCATCCTTTGGAATAAAAGAAAAAATATAAAATTTAGTTGCCATGAACGATTTTGTAGATTTTGTGTCACCATATCCTGTTCCTCAGGTTTCGCGCCACGTAAGCGTCCAACCGAAAGTATTACGACTGCATATATGGAAAAATGCATGACCAACGGTTACGACTATAGGAGAGTGCAGCTTTCGTAGAAATATTAACCTATTTATACTTTCCACGATGGCTTTATATATTACACACTGCACCGTGTGTTTTACATGGTATATTAACCTTGCGCGAAAGTATGTAGCATCTAAAAAGTATTGAGATAGATCCACCTTTTTTTATTGTGTCCAATTCAGAGTCACTTTGTGAATCAATGCAAGTTTGTTGGTCCGTCTAAGATCTGCCCACGTATTTTTTTTTGTTCAGCCTACAGGTTTTATGATAAAATATCATAATTTCGCGACAAAAATAACTCTTCCATATAAATATTCCTACCGCAAGTCAACTTTCATATCAATACTTCTTGACGAAAACTCTTTCATAATAGTAATTATCCATAAAAATTAACTGAATCCAAATAAAGGACGCCATTTCCTTTAAAGATTCCCGTGAATAGCGAGCTTTTTTGCAAAAACTTAGGAACACGTGACATTTTATGATCAAAGTACGTTCGTAAGAGCAGTTTAACTTATTTTTTGAAGATCAGAGCACGCAAGGGTTTTCATGATATATAGGGTTTCTATGATAAGTACGTAGGGCATTACGCGGACTGGTGTAGTGTACCTAAAGGTTGGCTTCGCCCCACTACAGTGGTCGTGGTCGCGTTTTCTAATCTGCGTGCAAACTATTTACAAACGCTAATTAATACGCAAACAATTCAACAGATGTTCTTCTTTATATACATTGATATTAAATTACAAATACAACATTTGTTGTAGAAATTTTTGAACGAAACAAGTAAAAGAAAATGAACTATTGTTTGCAAAGAACCAATGTTTGCTCCTAAAAAAAGCTCTTACTTTTTATCCATTGATACTCTGGCGTAATATGTCAGGTAAAGAGTAAGAGATTTTAAGATTTATAAATCGTTTAGCTGTTGACTTTAGCGTTTTTAATCATAACTGCTAGGAAAGATAAACTGGAGTGTAGTATGTAGATCAATAATGCCCACGACATAGTAACAAAATAAACCGTTATCAAAATTCAGTTTTATTCTTCAACGCAACCTCCTTCAAGAGCGATGCAACCAGTCGAGTGTTTCTATAACATCTCGAAGCTTTTTTATACGCTCTTTGCCAAGCAGAGCTTGTACATACGAGCATGCATACTTTATGTTCTTCCTTATCATTTGTGGATATTGTGGAAACGTATCAAGTGCAATTCTTCTCATTATATAAATGGCTTTGTTTTAATTTAAAATTAATTTTTTATCAAAGTCTGATATTTTAATATGAATTTCAAGGTACGACGCATTCATTTTTCTAACTTTTATGATTATACTGTAATAATAATCCCTTACATATATATATATATATATATATAACGCTGAAGTTCAATATAGCCGCATATATACGTATATTCTTTCCATGTGTATTTCACAACACTTCTTTCATAAAACGAAAACCCAACACACCAAGTACGTGTACGTTCGTACATGTACGCAATGCTTCGCGATGTGTGTATACGCTATACGCATCTCCCTAGTAATACCAAAAACAAGCATTTGACAATTTCTGACTATAACAAAGCAGAAGAAGAATTCATTTGATATTTTTGTACCCTTCACCCTGAGTTTTATTTTCATTTCTTCAAACCGTTTCCAACGCTCGGAAAGAAACTTCAGAGACTCATCATATTATCCAAGTTCTTGATCAAATTCTGTACCTTGCCAACAATCTCCAAGCCGGAAAAATAAAGCCGTCGCGTATAAGTTCTAGGCCGGTCTATATGTCATCTATCCGCCTGCCCACCTGTATAATAAACATTCTCGCGTTTGCATAAATGAAGATATCGCCTATAAACGCCTACACGCTAACATCGCCCACATGCCCTTGCAGTAATGTTGAGAACCACTTCGCTTGCGTGTTATTTCTCTCGCGACTTCATAAATTACACGAGGGACACATTATAAATTTCCATTGTAATTCTACAAAAATAGAAAAAATCTGTCACGCCTATTATTGAGTGCTTTATTATTTTTTAGGTATTGCTCCTCGCTTTCCTAATTACAATAATAGAAAGCTTATGTCTTCTTGTTTCTTTTCCCTAAGGACATCACACCTTTCGTTTGATCTCAGTTAGTTTGAGCAGCTTAACCGTGCAGACTTCCATATCCTCAAAATATTTTGCCTCCCCGCGGCGCGCTCCTTCCTATCTACTTATAGAGCCGCATAAAAATACACCTTAACGGTGGCGACGTCTTCTTTAAAGGTTTCAACCCCTTAATAAATACCTTCAGCTGTAGGAACAATCGAATCGATTGTGACCCTGTTGATGATTTTTTCGTAATTCATCGTACAGGTTTTTTCAGTTCGTTGACGTTCGCTTGCATTTTTTCTTAAATTGTGAGAAGGGATATTTTTTGAGGTATGAACATAAAATTCTCTCTATATAAGAGTTTGCGTTTCGTAATGGCGCCTATATATGTTGGGGTCCAGACTTATGTGGCAAAAATTACCTACCGTTCATCTTTTTGCTGAAACTCTACTACGAATTAATGTTCACCATAAAATATTAAGAATTAAGCCTATTTCCGAAAGGCTTACTAGTCACAAGATATCTTATACGGAGTGAGGTCACGTGGTTGAAATTAGGTCCATTTAATTGTTTCATTTAATTACTAACATGAACAAATGTTCATCACAAAAAAATTTAAGTATATAAGAGTTTACGTTGTATGAAAATCATTATAAAGGGTGTTATCCATAAAATAGAGCTACGTAGTCAAATTCGGTGATGTAAATTTCTTTCTCAATTTCGATCGGTATAATAAAAGATTGGTCTACCTTAAGCCCTTCTGAGTGTTACGTCTGCACTAAGTTAATAGACTCTGTACCACAAGTGGTGTGGGGTATAAAGATAACAACGATAATACGATGCGAAAATATTGCATTATTGTCAGAGGAAAATAATATAAATACAAAAAAGCGAAAGAATTCATAAACACCGCTGCATAGAAAACGTTATGTAACAATATGACGATCAACGAATCACGTTGCTGGGAATGATATTAGGGAATGAGCGCAAATGGCAACCACATGATAGAAATATACAGGCTCATCAAACAAAATAACATCGTCCGGTTATTTCTATACAAACACATGAAATTGTTTCATTTCATATGTGCCCGGAAACGGCGTGTCGCTCACATTAAGTTTGACTGCATAGGTTGTTGATGCGCTTTTAAAAATTAATTTTCTTATGTCTACTCACAACAATGGTAGCAAACACCAAGTTGAGAATCATAGTGGAATTTATAAACTGAGCATACTACCGAAGTTGCTTAAGCGATTCGTTTCTTTTTATTTTCCTTTTTCAATTAAATCCTAACATTTTCTGTATTCTTGCGAGGCAGATCAACTTCCACGAATCTTTTAAAACTGACGTATCATACCTTTACGGTTTTCTCCAATTGACTACAGGCGGACATCGTTTACATGGATCTTAACACGGCCTTTGACAGAAGCAGTCACAGATTACTGAATTTTTCAAATTGTTCTCGTTTGCTTTCCTTCCGATTATTGTAAAATGTCGAAGTTCGTAAAAAATCTTTTAGAATTATTTCAATTTCAATGATGTGAATATCCTCAAGTCGGTCGCTTGGGGCCGATCTTGTCTGTGTTGTACATTAATGACCTAGCGTTTGTTATTGAATCGTGCTGCAACTGGATGTACACAGATGAAGTTGAATTGTTCAGTTCCTTTAATGCGGAATATGACCCCAGTAATCTTCAATTTGACCACTGAATGGTCAATGTAGATTTGTCTGTTGACCTAGAAGCGTTGTGCGATAATAGCTTCATTTTAATTTAGTTATTGAGCTTGATTTATTATTGATTGCTACAAAGCTAGATCCATATTTGGCTTAATTAAATGCTAGTCTCGTGGATTTAATGATCCATAAACAGCTTAAAGGTAGTTTACGACGTTGACCAAACTTTCTGTCCAAAACCAAGGTCTACTCTTTTTGTTAAAAACTCGGCGGCACTCTCATGGAATGAAAATAGAGTACTATTACTAGCATTACGTTCACTTGAGAAACGGTAGATCATTTTAAGTGTCAGTTTCTTGGTAAAGTTAAAAAAGGACAATATAGTTTCGCTTGTTAATGGTAATTAATTATAATGTTCCTAGCCTTCCATCAAGAAGCTATCGATATTTAAAACTTAGTTAATGTAGGTGGTATTATTAAATGTTTAACCGACTTGTATGATTCATGGAGTTGACGTCATGTCAATAACTGTTTTGATTGATTTTACCAAGAATGAATTCTCAACTATAAACCGACGTTTCTTCAGCGCCTGCTATTTGTATATATGTAGTTCTTGGTTTTTACTAGCTAAAACTTTTTTTTGGCTAAAACTTCAAAAATAACATTGTATGCTAAAAGTATGGAAAGGTATACAAAGGAAAAACAGGATGACAGGCTTGTCGCCTCAGCCACTTTAGTTAGCCTATTAAAATAAACAAGAAACCTGGAGCAGAGAGAAATGAATGAAAAATGCACAAAGGTCTTCTAAGTAAGCGGACATGATTTTAAATTTTAATAAATTTAATTACAATTTAAAATAGTTAAAATCTCACGATTTGATTCGAATGACAAAAGTGAAGAAATTCTGCAACTAGCATGGAGAGTTGAGGGTTTGAATTAGTTGTCATTTCTTGGATTGTTTTTAAGGAATCGCTATGATTGAAAGTGTAAATCAATTCGATGGCAGATCGTTTAAGAAACATAAGTATGTCATATATGATATTAAAAACCCACAATACTTGCTTACATACATAATCACAAAGAATTGACAAAATTTGCTGGACGTTCTCCTTTGAAGTTTCCAGTTTCGGAACAGCTTTGACAAGTAGTTCATAAATGGTATCAGCGGCCACCCCTTCTTAACTGCAGGGCTAATCACCTTTAGGGCGGTACCTCCACGAGTATATATTGTGTAGCAATATAACAACAACATATCCACCAGCTGCGGTACTGGTTCGCCCTCTCGGGTTTGTAATCTGTGGTCTTCCGTCATTGTTGAGATTACATACAAGACTTTTAACAGCGGTAATTGCAATATGGGATATTTTGTTTTCCTTAAACACTGGACCATCGCCGATACGACACCACTTGTATTAAACTCTTCGATGCAGGTGGAGCTCAAAAAACCGCAAAGCGATTGAGCGGCTTTATATTGTTGTTCTCGTTTTGTCACGTCCAACAATACGCCACAACATTGTTATAGATTATACCAAACGCTAATCTGGTTTTGTTGGCTTTGTTGTCGACTTTGTGCTGTGAAACTATTCATATTGAAACTTCGTTATTAATCCTTTGAAATAGTTTGATCGTAACTTCTAGGGAATGGATGATTGACTGTGCTATTGCAGATCAGTGCACTTCCCTTTTAAAGTAATGTTATTTATGGGATCGAAAGCAATTTTAGGTATTCCTAATAAGTTTAGAAAAACCGTAGAATTTTTATAAAGTAGGAATTGTTCTAACATTTAAGCCAAAGTCATTGTTTACAAAATTTATTTTTGTTTTGTTTAGTGCAAGCAAACAAACTAACAAACAAAAAGCAAACAAAACAAAATATTTTGCTTTTAACCAATTTCCGCGTCACTTGTACCTAGTACTAGGAGGTTATATATATAATCTCAAATACTTTCAATAAACTCGTGGAATATTTATGAAGTAGAATCTATTCTGGCGACTAATCAGAAAGCTTTGCTCACAAAATTTTTTTTTGTTGATAAACGAACAAGCATATATATTTTTTAAATAATGTCCTTGTTACTAGGAGCTTATGTACTTCCAAATGCTTTCAAGACATTTGAAATATAACGTTTATGAAGTAGGACCTGTCCTGAGGTTTGAGCCGAAAACTTTGCTTACAAAATTTGTATAGGTTAATAAACAAACAAACAAACAAACAATAAACAACCAAAACAAAATATCGTGTTTTTATATCCATCACCAATCGGCAACTCTGTTCAAGCGCTGTGGTCAAATTTTTCTCTTTGTGGAAAAATTTTTGCAATTTACTTTCTTTATTGCGTTATACATTTTTAAAAGTTCTCAAACTTATTAAAATCTATTGAACTTTCTGTGTGTTTATTGCGAAAAGTGTTCATCGCGGATATCGTACGTGTTTTCCTTTAAATACATTAAAAAAAAAAAAAAAAAAAAAAAAATTAAAAACATCTGACTTTTTATTCAGTAGTTTCCCAAACCTTTTGAAGTGAGTGGTTATTTCACAAATAATAAGCAATAGACAACAATAAGGCATAATGGCCCCGGGGCCGCCAGGCAAAAACTAGAATAGATTTCATCTATTAAGTGATACATCCCCCCAAAGAAAAAAAAGTAAAAATTCGGATTTTCCGTTGTTGCCAATCACCGATATAACCCCTATTGATAAAAAATATATTGTTATTTCTTCAACCGATGCTCGAATAACAATTTCCCAAATTAGCCCGTTTGCTATAAAAAAAGCTCTAGATAGCATTACAACATACATCGACTCCATCTCGATTCTACGCGATGGGAATTTACTGGTCCTCGCTGGGAACCCGCGCGCAACCGAAAAGCTCATAAAGGCCAAATCTTTAGCTAATCTATGTGCTATTTCAGCTAAACTACATGAGAAACTTAACTCGGTTCGAGGCGTAATTCACGCCCCTTGCTTAAAGCATGTGCCGGAAGATGAAATTGTTCGCGAAATGGGCAATCAAGGAGCGACTGAAATATATAAATTCACCAAACTAAATGATGACGGAAAAACACGCTCTCCTACAGGAAGGATTATTTTAACTTTTGATCGCTACCGATTACCGCGAACAGTTGATGTGGCGTGGTATAAATGTAAAGTAGAACTATACATCCCAAATCCTATGAGGTGTAAAAATTGCCAACGCCTGGGTCATACGGCAAAAAGATGCACTAATGCTGCATCTTGTGCTAACTGTGGTCATCCTCCACATACTGAAAGCTGCACCCGTAGTTTCTGCATAAATTGCAATGATCAACACTCAGCGTTAGACAAACAATGCCCACGTTTAGTACAGATGCGCGAAATATTAAAAATCAAAACAGAAAATTACTGTACCATGGGCGAAGCGCGACGCACATACCGGGAAAGAAATCCATCTGTAGCCCATGGAATTGGCAAAAGTAATACCTATGCTGCTGTTGCCTCGCAAATCGAGCCTAGTAAGACTTTAACTGCAACTGCTTCCAATGAAAAACCTGTTCCACCATTAACCAAAAATTATATTGCGAAACCAGTTACATCACTTGCCAAATATAATATTGAAAAAACCAAAGCAACTGCAAATATTGAAAAAACTAAAACAACAATACATATGCTAAAATCTAATATACCAAATTCTCTAGAATCTCCAGCTATCAACTTTACTCAACAAATCACAAGTGGTAATGAACCCATTCTTTCATCCATTAATCAACCTTCAATTTCAAATTATTCACGTGCGCCAACCCGTTGCGCTTCAAATGTACCAAATCACCTAAATACAGATTATTCTGCTGGTAAGAATAAATCATTCCCGAAAAATTCCTATAGCGACCTTCTCGACGGAGACGCTGACATGTCAACTTAACCCTCCCTCCACTCTGCTTACATGTCATTACAATTAAATAAAGTTTTTAAAATTCTACAATGGAACATTAAGGGACTTATTAATAATTTTGATGAACTCCGTACACTCATAAGTGATTTTAATCCAACCTTTTTATCGCTTCAAGAAACCCATTGTAGAAGCTCTTTTAATCCTATTCCACCCAAATCATATACTGGATACTTCACAAATGCTGATCAAAACTCATATTCCAAACAAGGAGTAGGTGTTTTTATAAAATCAAGTATACCTCACAAACGCATAAATTTAAGCTCAAATATACAAGCCGTAGCGATACAAATAATGTTAAATATAAAATTTACAGTGCTTTCGCTCTATATGCCACCTTCGCAATCGTTTTCTCAGCAAGAACTCTACAATTTATTCTCTGTACTTTCCCTCCCATTAATTATATGCGGCGATTTCAACAGCTGGAATACCATCTGGGGCTCAACAGTGAACAACACTCGCGGTACTGTTTTAGAAAAGGCCTTTTTTCAAAGCAACCAACGCACTTCTCAACTCATCATACTTTTTCACATATTGATTTAACATGTTGCTCTCCATCACTTCTTCCTTTGGTGTCCTGGTCTATTTCTGATGATCTACATAATAGTGATCACTTTCCAATCATAATCGATCTTAAACTTTCAACGTCCTCTGCTACTCCAGCAAAACAGGCCAAATTCCTCCTAGATAAAGCGGATTGGATCAATTACTCCAAACAAGTGGAGTCATTTTTGAATTCAAAGCCATTTAACGGAAACTGCAACCATGATGCTGCTATTATGTCTAAAGCGATTCGCACGGCTGCTCATCTTTCTATTCCTCAATCCAACACCTCTTTTAAACGAGCTAGAGTTCCTGGCACCGCTTTAAGAGATGTCCTGATCAGAATCACTTGTTATTATACAAAAAGGCCAATGTTCTATTCAGGAAGGAATTACGGAAATCAAAGGCACTTAGTTTCGAACTTTTCTCGAGACGAATTCACAGAAATGCATCAATGAAAGTTGTCTGGAACAAAATCAACAGACTTAATGGGACTTCAAACCTGAACGAAATTTCTGCCATCTGCATTTCCAATGGAACTTTAAGTGACGCAGATGAGATTTCTAATTACTTTGGAAAAGTGTGGTGCGAATACTCCTCTGACAGCAACTTCTCCAGTGCTTTCATTGAAAATAAAAGGACTCCAATATCTCTTTCAAATAATATCGATAGATGTGCCATGTTCCTGGAAAATTGCGTATCTACCTCAGAACTTGGAAGTTGTCTCTCCAATTTGAAGGGGAAGACACCTGGTCTAGACCGCATCTCATACCAAATGATCAGTGCTATGTCTAAGTCTAGTAAAAATAAATTACTGGACCTATATAATACGGTATTTATGACTGGCCATATACCCTACATGTGGAAACTGGCAACAGTTGCTCCAATTCCAAAGTCAAAAAATGTCTCCATCGCATCAGATTATCGCCCAATTTCTCTTTTACCTTGCCTCTCTAAGGTATTAGAGAAGATTATGGCATCTAGATTATCTTGGTTTCTTGAGTCCAAGAACCTGATAACAAAGCAACAAGTTGGTTTCAAGCGGGGTAGAGGGTGCATCGACGCTCTGTTACATATTGATTATTTCACAAGCAAAGCAATTTCCGAACGAAATCACTAACAATTGTCTCAATTGATTTCGAAAAAGCATTTGACGGAGTTGGTCTTCATGTCATCTTAAGACTCTTGAAATCATGGAATGTTGGACCCCAATACTTCAACTACATCAAATCATTCATGTCGCATCGGCGGTTCAAAGTTAGAATCAACAATCATCTTTCTGATTCCTTTCCGCTAAAGAATGGCATTCCGCAAGGGTCTCCTCTCTCTGTCACGCTTTTCCAGATCGCTTTCAACGAAATTAGCAAAATTCTTTGCCGTGTACCAAGAGTGGAACATTGTCTCTACGCGGACGATGTATATATTTTTACAAAAGACAAAGACAACACGAAAGCAATCAACATCCTCGAATCTATTGCATGTGAGATTTCCACATGGGCAAACTCGTCAGGAGCTAAAATTTCTATAAAAAAATTTAAAAAAATGCACACTTGTCGAAAACAAATGTGCGATGCAGGAAATCTACTGATGAATATTAACAACTTACCAGTGTAAATGTGCAGACGCTCCATGTTCTCGGGCTCACGTTTTCCAACAATTATCGTTGGAAAGCACACTGTCTTCGGTTAAAAAACTCCCTTTTAACAAGGGTAAACTTCATACAGTACGTTGCTTGGAGAAGCCATGCGCATATTAACACTATTGCTTATCTTACCAAAATGCTTGTGTTAAGCAAGATTGACTATGCTTTGATAATTTATGGCAATAGCTGCAAATCTAATATCAACATCCTTAAACCGGTCTATCACCAAGCCGTCAGAGCAAGTTGTTATGCTTTTCGGACGACGATAATATTATAATTAAAACTGGTCTCCCAACTTTAGAAAACAGACTGTATGAGTTAAAGGCTAAAATAGTCCCTAAGCTTCTTAATTCAAACAAATCCATTCTCGGTGATGACGTAAGAAAGATTATTATTGCGAAGAAAATTCCAAAGTCACCATCTGCAATTGACCATTGTTTGTGCATCGCAAATGGTGTTAAACCTCCCTGGATTTTGAAAGACTGCTCTTTTGACATCTCACTGTCTATGCACAAATTACGTCTTCAGGAATCTAATAGCTGAAAAAACCCAAGTATTGGACAGTACTGGTTGGAATCTTTTGTACACAGACGGCTCAAAATCTCCTGGTCTGCCTCCTGCTTGTGCGGTGGTAGATGCTACAGGACGGGTTCTTCTCAACCACATATTTCACGAAAGTACTTCAACTTTCACAACGGAAGCCAGAGCTATCCTTCACGCTGCCAACCTTGCCCATGAAAACAAACTCAAAACCGTCATTGTTACTGACAGTTTGTCTGTATTACAAGCTACCCGGAACCCTTCGACTTCGAGATGGAGCACCATCAACAAATTAAGGAATATAATTACTACACACGACGGAAAAATTAAAATGTTATGGGTACCAAGTCACATCGGTTTACTGGGAAATGAGCAGGCTGATCGAGCGGCAAAGTATGCTGCTTCTGCTCCTCTAATGATGGATGATGTCATGGAAAAGTGGGATCTTCAAAGATACATTGGAAGAAAAGTTAAAGAGAAAATTGCAGAAGGAAATTTACAATACCATCATCAACACTACTCTTGCATTAACCCTCAATTAACTCCACCTTTATATCCAACAAACGTTGAGAAACAAACATTTTCGAGAATTCGCCTTGATCATACAATTGCAACTCACCAACGGATCCTGAAGAAGTCTTCTCCCCCAATCTGCTGTTGTGGACAAACTCTTACTATAAAGCACATTCTCTGCGATTGCCTCAACTTTTCCTCGGCTAGAAGTATTGCATTTGGAACGATTAACCCTTTGAACATTCTACAATCAGCTTCAGAACAGAATATCAATTCAATATACTACTTTTTTAATACTACTAAATTCACTATCTAATATCCATTTATTTAAATTAGAGCCGATAGCCTGTGTTGCTAGTGCTCAATGTCTTTTTTTTAGTCTAAGAATTCATTTCATTAGTCTAAAATTAAAATAATAATAATAATATATCCATCACCAAAAGAAGAGGGGTATATTTATTTTGTTAAAACGTTTGCAACGTCCAGAAAACTCACAAAGCAAATATATTCTTGATCGGTATACAATTCTGAATCGATTATCTGTGTTAAGCATTCTGCTCATGGTAGAAATGAATCTCTCGACTTCAAATTTAGCAGAGACGTTGAAAGTTCTTGCGCTTACTATTACAAACTCTTGGTTAGTTTCAAATCTGGAACGCATGAAAGATGTACGTCCATTCATATGACCGTGTTCGTTTGCGCAACTCTGGTAAACATTCTTCCTTTCACAAAAATAAAGATATCGCCTACACCCACACATCTACGTAACAAAACCTGTGAACACCTTTGTTTTCCGTGTTCTTTTATTTGTACTCATAAAGTACAATACATACACCTTATAAATATGCAGTTTTATTCCAAATCTAGAAAAAATCAGCCAATATTATAGAGTATGAAAATTGAACTGCTTTTCTTTTTTTCAGGACCCCAGCGGTATGTGTAGAACTTTGGCGATCAAAAATAATTTTTTTACTTGTTAATTAATGTTCTTGTTACCAGGAGGGTACATACTGGCAATAAGTTTGAAAAAATTTGGAAAAATCTTCTGTACCAATACTTTAACCGAACATCTCTTTACATCTTATGTATTGTCAGTTTTAGCCCCGGTTGTACGAGCTGTTGATTGCTGCAAAGGAAGTGCTGCTTGCTGTGTATTTCTATCTATTTGAAACCGAGGATCGAGATGGAAAATCGGAGCTGCTCTGTTATCTTGTCTTTCTTTATGTTTTAGCCACCAATTTCCTTTTGTAACCAATTTACTACCTGCATAAGGATTTCACATTCAATTTGTAGCAGCAAGGAAAACACTTTACTGTTTATTATACCCTGCACAGGGTATATTAAGTTGGTGCGGACGTATGTAACACCCACAAAAGCTTAAGGTACACTCACGTTTGATTATACCGATCGATTCAGAATTCAGGGTGTAGGTCGCATTTTTGGGTGATTTTGAAGAAATTTGGCACACTGACGTTTTTTGGCCCAAGCATGAATGCTATGGAAAATGGTTCGGATCAGTCCACTTTCTCGACCACTCCCAATATGACTTCCTATTATAAAAAGCCGTTGTATCGAAAAATATTACAATTTTCAAAATTTCTCTGCAAAAGTAAGTGGTAGTATTTCGCAATTCTAAATTGGTGTGAAAAGCCGGCTTGGATCATTTTTTGAGCCCCCTCCCATATCAACGTTTCTGCAGAACTAAAGCTTTATACGGTAAAAAGTTCGAATTGTCAACATTTCATGGTGAAAGTCAAAATTGAAGTAAAGTTAATAAACGTCAATTTATCATTACATTTATTGTGTTTTCAGTACGTTTTCTTTTGTAAGTAAAATCATATGTATAGCAATTGACCTAATTCTAAATAAAACAATACAAATAAGATGGTATTTCGTAGAAATTTTTCAGAGATGGAATTCGGTTCTTCTAGGGTGCAGCGTATCAAATGAATTTGGGTCATATACAAAATATTAAATTATTATTCTAAAATGGGTCATAAGTATTATTGGGTTTTAGATGGGTTAAGTGTTAAGTACTAAGTTTGTTTAATAAGTGTTAAGTATATTTTTTTTTCCTTTTATTGAGGTGGTTTAGCATAATTAAAGATAGTATTGCATTTTTCGATTAGGTTTTTTATGAATTTCTTTAATGTTACCACCAATATCTAATTTTACGTTAGTATCACTTTTATCCATTATTTTACATAGATCTATGTGTGGTTTTTGAAGCTTATTAGATTTATAAAATTGTTGGTAAATATAAGTATGATTGTATGTAGTATTGAATTTATATATTATTTAGTGATGAGTAATATTGAGTGTGGTATTGAATACATGTATTATTTACTATAGTATTATTAATTATTATTTTATACCTATAAAAATTTATATAAAATTTCAGATTATTTTTGATTTATATTTTTAAAAATTTCATTTTATTGTTTTACAAGTTTTTATATCTTTTATCCCGTAATTTTTGTCTTCCTGTTCCCCATTTTAATATTTACATTTTTATGTTTATGTACACCTATACTCATTTTATTTCATTTCTCTACTCTTCAATTCATTTTCATAATTGAATATTTTATTCATAAATCAAATAATATTCATAATTCAACATTTTGCATTACTATGAATAAATCTACGTTTCTCAAGTGACGGTAAGCATAACAGAAGTAACTTATTCTCATTACGAGGCGAAGAGACAAGAGAGTTCAACTAAAATTCCAAAGGGCAAACAGCAAGAATTGCTTTTGAACGTATTAAATTAAATCTACATAACATCTATAGGACCGAGACTACACAACTGAGGTACACCAAACTATTGGTCTGACTAAGCACATGCAGCCTTTTTGCAATGTAAGGATCTTTCAGCTCTTCGGACCACTTCTAAATGAAAGCACTTACTTAAAGGGAGCTCAATGTGCAAATTAAAACTAATCTAGATCGAATAGAACCTCTCAGTCGATGAACGAATTATTTCCAATTTGTATGAGTCCATGAAATACGCGTCACTGAATGTCTTGCTTCTTAAGAAAAAAAGTTTTTTGCTTGCATTTTTTTGGATTTAATTTCATAAAATTTAACGAGCACCATGTAGCCGAATTGTTTAAGTCAGTTTGAAGCTGATATGATTGCGATTCCAAGTAAAACGGAGAAAGCAATTTAACATCGCCAGCGTACATTAAGACCTGGCTGGATTTAATCAGCGAAGGGAGATTATTAATGTATAAATTAAATAAAGGGGTCCTAAGTAGCTGCTTTGAAGGACGCCAGATGTCATGGGAAATTCATACGAGGTGATGACCATGGAGGATATTTTTTGCAGATAAGAGCTTGTCCATTTTACTAAATAGAAAGGGAAGCCAGAGGCTTGGAGTTTAAAGATAAGTAAGTTATGGTTACCCAAATCAAACGCTTTGCTTAAATCTGTGTATGTTACATCTGTGCGAGAGCCACTAGAAAAAGCCTTGTAAACATGACAAGTAAACTCTAACAAATTGGTGACCGTAGATCTTCCTTTCCGAGAGCCATGCTGGTGTGGAGAAATATACGAGTTAATGGCAAAGCCCAAATGCTGAGTTACAATTCGCTCGAATAGCTTAGACACGACACTCAACTTGGCTATGCCCCTGTAGTTCTCACCGCGTTGTCTACTTCCAATTTTGTTAACAGGAATAAGGAAAGTACTCTTCCAACACGAAGGGAAAACACCTAAATTCACGGACAGGTTAAAAATCTTTGAGATAACGCCACATATTTCGACAGCGCAAGATTTAAGAACACATGGTAGAACTCCATCATGTCCATGGCACAATATTATTTTAGAGAGCTTAACCTTTTAAGAAAGTTATTTTCAGAAATAGCCAAATTGGGAATTGAAACCAAGTTAGTTATAGGATATGGGTAGTTTGCTGATAAATCGGAATTAGCAGTCGAAAAGTTTCGTCAAAGAGATTTGAGATTTCAAAACCACCCGAGGAATCAGACCCATTAAAAGAAACACTCGAGAAGTATGTGGAACTTTTTTTTTTTGAGTTAACAAATTTAAAAAAGTATTTAGGATTAGCAAACAGAGATGATTTAATGAAGAGCAGTTATCGGCAATAATATTGGCGGTTGAGCGAATTAAATCAATGCTTTGCCGCCGTAAGCAAAAGAGTCAAAAGCAGTGTCACTTTTCGAATATATTGTTAAAAGCGTTTTTTTTCTATTCTTGCAATATTTAATTTTCTTATTAAATCACGCGGGACACGTGCTTCGAGGTCGGCATTGCTTAATCGGTGCAGATTCATCGATAGCTAGATTAAAGGTATTGTAGAACGATGACAAGCTTTCAATATTGCCGGTCGAGAAATCAAGCCTTATATGTAAAAGATGATATTTTAGCAATAAAACATTGATTTTGCGAAAATAATAATATTTATTTGAAAAAGTTGGATTTGGAACATTAAGGCAGTTCAACGAACCATTCTACTTGTGATGAAAGCAAATGCATATTGCTGGATGATAAGGATCCTCAGGTAAACTAAAAGGTGGACAACGACTTACACTAATCTCAGGAAAATTGGCAAAGCAGAGATCGAGCAGTCTACCATTGCAATTAGGGGTACCGTTATATTGAACTAAATTGTGATCAAATAATTTGTTAAAGAACACAACAGATCTACCAGATGTTGAGGTAGGAATCAAACAGCCATAATTATCACTGTTACACCAAATGACTGGAGGCAAGTTGAAGTCACCCAACGCAATGACCCAATCGGTAGTTTTAGACTGCTTGGCCACTTCACAAATTAGGGCATGCTGTTTTTTTTATATGGAGATATAAGAATTTGGGGGAATATAGGAGCAGGTTGTAAATACCTGTTTATTAGACATTTTCGGTCGAATTACGATAAATTCCACGTCAGGAGATGTGAGAAATTCAATTAAATTGGACGGAACTGATGCAGATATGACAATTAATACACCACCACCAACGCGATTCAATCGATCATTTCTGAAAACCTGGAAAGAATTGTGGAAAAGTTCCGACGAATGTAGATCAGGCCTTAACTAAGTTTCAGTGAAGGCCAAACAGGAAAACTCCGCGCTCGCTGAATTTAGGAGAATAGAATGAATTTTTGAATTTAGGCCGCTAACATTTTGATAAATGAGAGCCTGAAGAAACATTTAGTTTTCTGAAGGCGACAGGACTACTGGTTTAGTATTACGGGGACGATCACGACGGATAAATTCCTTTATTAAGGATCCAACTGGCCATAGTGGTTTATCTAACAACATATCAATGTTTTCAGTCGGAGCAAGAATTTTAAAAGAAGCGCTTGCTAATTTAAAAAAAACTAACCTGCTTTAGATTGACTGATGGGACTTTCACCGCCAGATAACTTTTTATGTTATCCACAGATGTATCGGGTGCCAGTCTTGACACAAATATTGCTTTTCTGGGAGGAACTGCCGTCAAGCAAATATCATCACTACTAAGAACAGTAGGGTACACATCTTGGGAGTTATGAGAGGGGGAGAATATTGAGAGGGAGACCACACTTGCACGAGCAGCTTGTGCGACATGCCCAGTTTGATCAGCGCTGATACTCGAACAGCGAAGAGGAGGTAATGATTTATTTTGCTCTTTATTATTTTTAGGTGATGACGCCTGAGTAGACTAAGTGACGGCAATGGGAGGAGATACCCTTGCCACTTCAGCATCATTTAAACCAGAAGGACTTGCCGGCTTATTTCTAACTGTTTTGTTACAGACCGACTCAGCAACATCGGAAACGCTGACGTTCATTGTAGAGATTGAGGAAGCGCTAACTTGTACCAACGAATCAGATTAAGAAGGAATCAGAGGTACCGCACGCTACGCTACGAGTGGTAATTTTGCTAGCTTGGGAAGAAGATGAGTGCTCAATAAAACGGTTTTCATCAAACCTAGACTTAATTAGCTCAAACCTCCAATATCATTGGAAGTCAGCTGTTGGAGCAGCGAACGTGACACCATGGCCTTTTATGCCTAATTACTATAAATATTTGGGTCAAACATGCACCGTTTTGTTGTACGATTTGCTGCCATTTTAAAGGTAACTTCAAAATGCCTCTCTCATAGAAGTCCTGGTCTCTATTTGCAAAAAACTCTAGTAGTCGATTTTCACAATCCTCCCTAGATTCCAATTTTTTATCATTAAAGAAATTTTGCAATGCAAGAAAAAGATGATAATCGCTTGGTGCCAAGTCCGGACTGTATGGCGGATGCGTTAAAACTTCCCAACAAAGCTCCCGAAGTTTCTGGCGAATCACTGTCGATGTGTGTGGCCTAGCGTTGTCCTGGTGGAACACGACACCTCTCCTGTTGGCCAATTCTGGCCGTTTCTGTTGTTGACAGTAGAGATCAGAATTTAGCGTTTGGCCATATGGAAGCAACTCATAATAAATAATCCCCTTCCAGTCCCACCAAATGCATAGCAAAACCTTCCTGGCCGTTAGTCCTGGTTTGACCACCATTTGAGGTGCTTCACCGCTCTTTGACCACGATCGTTTTCGCACAGGGTTATCGTATGTGATCCATTTCTCATCTCCAGTCACCATCCGTTTAAGAAATGGGTCTATCTCATTCCGTTTGGCCAAGGCTTAGCAGATGGAAATTCGATCCATCATGTTTTTTTCTGTTAATTGGTGTGGCACCCAAACATCGAGCTTCTTTTTGAATCCAGCTTTGTGTAAATGGTTTAAAACTGTTTTATGGTCGATTTTTAGCTCCTTGGCGATGTTACGACTGCTAACATGCCGGTCAACTTCGATCATTTCTCCGATTTTATCGACATTTTCGACGATCGGCCTGTGCGAGGTGCATCTTTAACATCAAAAATTCCTGAACGGAATCTACGGAACCAAAATTGCACATAATTGGCTGTTACAGTATAGGAACCATAAACACCATTCACAATTTTAGCCGCCTGGGGTGCATTTTCGCCTTTGTCAAAGAAAAACTGTAAAATGTACCGAATTTTCTCTTTGTTCACTTCCATTTTTAACACGCTGTAGCTCACAACTGAATGCACCAAACAAAAAACAGCAAAAGAATTTTTTTTACTGCGAAATGTACAGTATGTAAATGTACAGTAGCGGAAATTGTTTGATCGATACTTTACGAGAAATCTATCAGTGCAGCCATCTACCGAAAAATAATGGATTTCTTTTTCCCCAAACTAATATATTTAAGGTTTTCTACATAGCTTTTTTAGGATTTCAACAGCCAACCATCACAATATTCAAGGTCTGCTGGTTGATGCACAGTTCTTCTTTTCTTGTTAAGTAGTGCTTACGTGAAGTGTGCAATGTTCTTGTCCTTCTTGTACAAATAGAATACGCTTTTGTATTCGATGATTTGTATAAAATTGAAAAATCTTCTGCTAATTGCGATTTTGCTCTTCGAGCGAACTAAAGTATTTTTAAATGAAAATGAATAAAAAAAATTATTGTTCAGCCAAATCTAGTAAGATAGGCTGACGTTGCCAAAAAAAATTCTAGCAATTTCGCGAAAATTATATTGGATTAAATTTCTTCAATAGTTCACTTCAATCCTAAATAGCACTCCAAGTACTTTAACCTGTCACTTTATGACCAGAATTGGGATAAGAAAACCGTTTTTCTTCAACCAGTTTTGGTGAATCTTTATGAGAATAAGCTTGCTGATGAGTGGAATGATGATGACGCCATATATTTTTTCATATGATTAAGTAATAACATTATTAAGCATAGTGCAATCTCGAATAGCAACGTGGTAAGCCAATAAAATGATATACTTCCTTACAAAAGAGAATAGTTTCGCAATTGTCTTTGTTCCAATGAATTTCGTTATAAGAAGAAAAGGAAAAGAAGAAACTTTTTAATCTCTTCAGTGCTACATAAATATATTACACGATTTCGTTGGTAAATCGCAGTATGGTGGGGCATGGTATTACATAACATTGCTGCGCCTACTTCTTACAATATGCGGTTACCGTAGATGCGGTAACATGCTGTTCTCACATCAATTCCTTTTTCCTAGAGAATCAAATCGAGTTTTTCACTTTTGTTAGGCGAATTAAGGCATGGCTTTTAAATACTTTCTTCCTTAGTCTATGTCCATTTTGTGTTCACTATGATGTATGGGTGGGTGTGGCTTTAGCCGCATCCATTCTTATTTATAGGCAAGATAGAAGATGGTGACGGAATTAATGAACATCCCTGTAAATTTTAGCATTACAAAGCTTGTCATCAGAATTTTGAAAGTCCAACTTATGTTTTTCTCATCATTGTACATTTTTAGAACTTTTTAGAACCAAATCTTTTTATGCTCACTATATACACACATTGTGAGGGCCATTTTTGCCCAAAACCTGGTGCTGGGGTAGCTCAGCGTCTCCAGGTTTCCTTTCACAAGAAATCTAATTTCTCTTTACTTAATTTTCTCTTCACTTAATTTCTCTTCACTTAATCCTAATTTACTCTAATAACCCCTCTCAGAGACGAAGGACCTGTGAGGCCAAAACGAGGGACGAATTTGGTTCTTCACAATATATATAATATTCATATATATATATAAAATGGACTTTGTAGAACACTACAAAGCGCCAGGTAGTAAATTGTTTTTTTTCCAAAACGGTAAATGATTTCTATTGAATTATACAATGAAGGAAAAATATAAAATATGAGTAAATAGTGTACATGTTTGTACGCGTTGTGGCGGTATGAAATATTTTGAAATATTTATAAACACATGTTTAACACATCCAAGATCACATTGCTCTTAGAACTCATACACTATACGTTAGGAAATTCTTATGCTTTTTTCATTTGTTCACGTGTTTGTGCAAGCAAAGGAAAAAATCGTCTCTTTTCGCGCAAGTATAGTCCACGAAAGCATTTCCTCGAAACCATTGGTGCTGCGCGAGGAACTTAAGAATTCTTTGTTGAAGGTCGTATCGAAATGCAGATAGTTTGCGTACGTTTACGTTCCAGTAATGTCGTGTACTCGCTGTAAAATATAATTCAAACGAAAATATTTCAGCAGTAATTGTTTTACTGCGTTTTTACTCTACTGGCTATTTCAAAATCGCCACAGTGCGCATAATTTGCACGCAAACCTAACCAGCGTGTAGATCGAAATCATTATAGTCGATCCAAATCTTGTAAGGGTTAAGAAGCTTGAAAAAGTCAAACTTGATTCTAATGTTTTCCAATTATCAAAAAATAATAAATTAATTTAAGAAAGTGAACAAAATATACAATAGATCGAAGTAAACGGAACATAATTTGGTTTGTTTTGCAAAAAAGTTGAGAAATCGTTAATGCTTTCATTGGAGGTCTATAAATTTTAGTCTTAGAGTTCTCCTTAGAAAAACGCGTGGGCCGATTTAGCAAATCGATCTACATGTCAGACCACTAAGATTCAAAACAAAGAGCTTCAATTCTTTTTTTATAACATCTCTGTGCCCGCTTCGAAAACTAACTAGATCAGATCACTAAAAATATAAGTAGGGCCAAGTAGGTAAATCTGGTATTTAGTTGGTATAAAGTCGTTAGAAGCCTAAACTAAATTAACACGTATGTGATTTTTGGAGGATACGATATAGATTACATGGCGAAGGACGAATGAATGTCATGTCGCTGTTTTTTTAAACAGAGATCGTCCACAGGCTTGCATCGCATTGTCTATTATAAATTCGGCCAAATTGAATTTAATCGCTTTCTTCCTATTTATGTTGGAGAGCTTTGAAGAACGAATGTGCGAATGTGCGTTTGAAGTGCGAAAAGAAAAACAATCTGTCATGCACGTTAGAATATTGATTTTTAAATTGAACAAAAAAAAACCTTGTCATATAAATGGAATTGATGCTCAATAGTCGTCTTCTAAATATAAGTTTAAAAATTTGGAACGTCGCTATCACTAATGGCTTCAAATCTAAACAAATGAGAAAATTATATTCGCTTGCGAATTCTTTTCTTTTGTACCCATTACTATTATGGTAAACGATTAAAAAAAGGGACAATAAAAATTTTCATGTTTCATAATATTAGGTGAGCGTGGCATATTTTTAATAATTTTGTAGAATATTAACTTGAAAATTTATATTGTGTATCTGGTGTAATTTATGAGCAAGGAGCAATAGACACAGAAAGCAAAAAAGTTCACACTACGCTCAGACGTGGGCATTGTAGGCGTGTTGTTTGAACTGCTTACGCCATTTTCAAACTCTTTTGCAGGCATTACCTATTTTCTGCGCACGAGACAGTGTGTACTATGCATAGTCTATATTTAAAGATGGACATACTTAGCTGCACTACGAATTTGAGATTGGCTGAAAACTTATATTCTTCATAGGGGTTTTTAAGCTTACTCCTGCGTGTTGTTAAAGCGTGGAAAAAGAAATGAAATTTGGTAAAGTGTAACATTAGGGAGACGTGGTCAATTTTTCCCATTTTTGCACAGATACTAGAACATTGTTCATAGAATACAGGTTCAAATTTTTGTAAATTTATCCGCTGTAGCTTATGAGAAACGATTAAATCCCTTTTTTTATTTCTTTTGAAAGCAGACGTTTTTTGGCTTACTGTGCGAGTTGCTATAGACATGTGCTTTGGCCTGATTTGGGCGATTTTCAATATCAACCTGGGTGCAAGCATTTCTAATATTTTTGCCAAATTTGAAGCCGAAGTTCAATTTTTGCCGGCAATGTTTGATTTATTTGAAATTAAAAAAAATGTAAGCAACTTTATCGGCGTTTAGAGAAAAAAAGGGTGTGGCAATAAATCAGTGAATAGTTCTAGTTTACCAAAAGGTCTTTAGAATTTCATTTTTCGATAAGTATGATTTGGTATGTAAGCAAAAAAACTCAGATTATTTCCATTGAGAATGGTATTAAATTCATTCTTCGTTAAAAACAAGTGTCGGTTAGTGTCGCATATTAAAATTGTTTTTATAATAAGAACGTCTTCATGTGAAGCACGCTGTATATGTGATTGATAGTATCTTTTGCTTCATTGTAATTTTCAAAGATAGTTTGAAGATTATATGGGAATGTCTGGTGTAAGTAAGCTGAAAAGCAGCGGTTTCAACATCCAAAAGCTTATACATACAACTCATTCTGATTCCCTTGCCAACAGTAGTTATCGATCTTAAAAATTAACAGAAAACAAGTCGACTTGGCAGAATTGCTTCTACCTCACGCTTTCTAAAAAAAAAGGAAAAAAGTGGCTGGGCATGATAGGCACTTCATTATTGTTTTTTTTTGCAAATATTCGAGAATCTCTCATAGACTATTTTAAGTAATAAGCAAAGAATGCAATTTTCTTTTTGCTTTTGCATATGGGGAATATAGTCGTATTCTGAGCAACATCAGGGACACATTACAAGTCGCAATTTTTCAGCACGCTGTGCGAGGCTTAACATTACTTTATAATAACTACCCTAGTACAATACCGTTCTGTGATAGAACTAGTAACAACTGTCAAAGGGTTTTCTTATGAGTTTACGTTAAGAATCTCAAAATTGGTACATAATCAAAACTACTACAACAAGACTATACTTTTGCTTTTATGACTAGTAACCGATCTGAACCTCACAGCATATCTCATAAACTCAAATTATGTTGCGCTGTAGTTCGTTTTTTTTCATCGAGTCGGTCAATTTCTAATATCTGCCTGCAAGAGCATCCAATACGTTTATTAAATTTAAATACCTTAATTTTACGGGAAACGCTTATAATATGCTTAGTTCCATTGAAAATTTTCCAATAAGCGAGAATGAGACTTTTGCCTGCTTTTGCTTAGCTATGTAATTCTTCCTGTTTTTTCACATATAAAATTTATTTTAATTTCCAAATTATATAGTAAATATTATGTTTTAATTAATTAAAAACTAATTTGTTTAATTACATGAATTATTATCCCCAAAAATACAATACACAACAGCAAAAAAAGAAAAAGCTGCTGCCTCTATAGATGCACGTCACCTCGGTGAAATGTAGTTACAAGTAATATTCAAATACTGAACTCCTTATAAAGATTATTATTAGATGAAAAGCCAAATTATTCCGTCTTCATCAAAGTCTGATCTCGTCATCGACGCAAAGTTAGGTCGGTGAATAATAGTAAATTCTACATCCGGACGACAGAGGATATTAAAACTGAGTAAAAGGCTATGTGAACCAGCAGCACAATCAAAAATCCAGATAATATTTCCCTATCAATGGAAATCCGACCACATGCATAATGCTATGCAACAAAGAATGTAGTCTGAAAAAGGGAAAGAAAAGATAAGGAAAATTTTACATTGAATTCAATTTTGTATTCAGTACACTACAAACAAAAAACATTTTACTCATCATAGTTACATCAGAGGCATTGTCAGGAAGAGTGATGTAACGTCACCCCTTCTACAGCCGAGGTGTACTCAGGGCCATTCAAAGGCATTCGCATGTATGGTTTCTTAAATGGACCTTCAATTGGCTGTTTGATTCGTTTGTTTTATTTTTGTTCTTTCTTTCAGAAATATGGTGAGTTTTTATATCATAATCGCTCGGAGGAAGGATAAATGAATAGGAAAGAAAATAAGTGAATAGGCAAACGAAAAAGAAAAATTATCAGGGCAACTAATTGCGCGATGTTTCGATGTTTTAGTCCCGAAACTGTGAGTTTCACCGTAAAATACCGTTGCAGATGTAGCTTTAAGGCTTTTATTGCAGAAGTCGCTGTGTTAATATATAATCTGCAAGGCTTATTCCTCAGATCGAAGGATGATGGGCGGTCCTTTAGCAGAAACCAACCAATCGACACCGTTCTAAAGTAATAATCAGGATTATTTATTAGACCGAAGAATGATTGGCAGCAAACAACCAATTACTAACGTTCTGAAATAATAGCGAGAATGCTTCAATGCCGCTAACCAATTAAAAGAAAGATCTGTGGTCACGCGCGGCTTTTATAGCTGTCGATTCACTTGCTACGCTGCTGTGAAATTACTAATACATGTCAGAGAGTTCTGAGAGAAAATTATTTGGCAGTGCATCTTTAACTTAGCGTATAGTATTGCGAGAGTTGTGCTATAATGTACATAGAGCTTAATGGTGAATATGTCTCTCTATATTTGTATTTTGCTGTTGTCAAGGAGATTTAGGAAAATTTTCATGGCGTCAGCGGAAAAGATCGGTTCTTAATACCTATGCCGTTGTGTACGCTTGCGTACACACAAAACCGGTGTTATTGTGCAATGAGCAAATGTGAAGGTAGACCTATGGGATTAATAACCTTAGCTTGTGAGATCAATGAAAATTTAATATATGTGACTATAAGAATGTGCATAAGTTAGATATTTAGATAATATGCGTAAATAAGTTTATATATAGAAAGGAACATATGTGCATATTTACTTATTTATTAATTTATATTATTTACTTACACACGAAAGTCAACTAAAACAAATTAACACTCGAATTCAATTAATTAATATTAAAAACTAGTATAAAGTATATAAGCAGAAATAAGGAACAAAATGTATACAACAAGCACAGAGGCACACCCACATTCAGTACAGATCCAAATTGCAAATGAACTCCTAATCCATTGCAAACATGCATAAGCTTGCAAAGCACCTGATACAGTCAACAACAATTAATTTTCGAATCATAATGAGATATTAAAGTTAAAAATTGGTTTAAGTACGACATAGGCAAATCGAGACTATTAAGCAAAGTTGTTTTGATAGACTTTCAAGAATCCAGTATTAAGATTAAGTGATAGACATCATTCAGGTTTCTGCAAACAACTCTAAACGGGTTAAGCAGCTAATAATTATATTAACATAGACCATGCTCAATGAACATAGAGTCCCTAGAGAAGCGGTTAGAGACCTTAAAGCTTAACTCACCAAGTAATGTGGGCGAATCGATTGTAACATTTATAAATTTAATTAAGAAGGAAACCCTAAGAGTAGATCTACGTTTCTTTAGTGAAGCTAAGGATAATAAAAGCAACCTATTGCCACAAGGAGGCGGAAAGACAACCACACCCCAAGTCAAATTCTTAAGGGCAAACAACAAGAATTTCTTTTGAACGGAACCAATTATATCTACATAACAACTATAGGAAGGCGATCAAACAACAGAGCCATACTCAAGTATTGGTCTAACTAAGCAAATGCCTTTTGTAATGTAAGGATCCCCCAACTCTTTCGATCACCTCTTAATGAAACCAAGCCGAAACCAACCGATGAAAGCGGTTACCAGAAAAGCAGGTTAACGAATTAAAAATGAAGTCATAAAATTAGGTACTAGTAATATGATGGTAAATATGTATATAAACAGAATCTTTGTGAAAGACAAAGTACTAGAAAAAGAATATTTGAGTTAAGCAGCCGAAAGTATTGCCAAAAATAAATTGTGAATAGTCTTGCATTTAGAAAAAATATTACTGTAAATAAAAGAACTTTAAAGTGTATTTCTCTTAAACAAAATATTCGCGATCCAGTGATACGGGCTGTATCTTAGAAGAAGGCGAATTTGGTAACAATATTATAAAAATCAATAAGCAAAACATGAAGTATTATCAAACGGAATCTTTATTTGAATTTTACTACACTTCCACCACTAAAGGAAAACATTTGATTTCAAGGACTGAGTAAGCTCGACAGAGCATGTTTTAAGTACACATGACGGAATCCCATCAGGCCCAGACGCAGAACTGCATTTTAGGGACCTTAAACCCTCTAAAATACAATTTTCTGTAATTCCCAAGTTAGGACTCGAAAGCGAGCTAGAAGTCGGATACGGATAGTTAGTTGACCGTTGAATCGGAATTAGGAGTTGGGAAATTTCCTCATAAGTATTCAATAAATAAATTCGAGGCTTCAATATCACCAGAAAACTCAAAGAAAAAAAACATGCAAGGGAAGTACGGAGATTTTTGTTTTGGAGTTGACGAACTTAAAAAAATATCCATCTTTTAAGTTTCTTGAAGAGTTTTTTTTTCCTATTTTTGTAATATTTAATTGTCTTGTTAAACCATGGCGGGCACATGCTTCAAGGGCGAGGTTTCTTGATCGGAACGGATGCAGATATATCTAGGTTTAATACAATATAGGACGAAGACAGTGAGGTTTCAATATTTCAGAGAAATCACGCATAATGTGTAAGAGATGAAGTTTAAGAAGTAAAATATTAGTTTTGTTAAAATCATAATAATTATTGAAGAAGTAGGATTTGTCACGTTAGAGCAGTTTAACGGACCACCATGCCTGTAATAAAAGGAAATGTGAAATTGATGGAGGATAAGGATACTCAGATAAACTAAATGGTGCAGAGCGATTGGAAACTATCACCAGGAAGTTGCAGTGATGTCCTCCAACGTTATGACTATATCAGTAGGTTTTAACTTTTCGGTTACGTTATAAATGAGGCCAACATGTTTCTTCAGATGGAGGTGCGCGCATTTGGGGGAATGTAGGAACAAGTTACATATAAATTTTTACTGGCAATTTTCGCCGCAATGGCAATAAGTTCAACGTCCGGCGTAGTAGGAAATTCAGTTGAACAGGACGAGACTCCCGAAGATATGGCAATTAAAACACCACCACCAATGCGATTCAATCAGTCTTTTCTGAAAACCGGGAAAGAATTGAGAATAAGTTCCACGGATGTAAACCAAGTTTCAGTGAGGGCCAAACACGAAAATTCCGTGCTCATTGAGTTTTTGAGTTAAGGCTTTTAACATATTTGTAAGTGAAAGTTGCTGGGCCTGAAGAAACATTTAGTTTTTTAATGATGAAAGAGCAACCGATTTACTATTACATTACTATTCCTTATCCTCAGGAATGAATTCCGTAATTAAGTATCCAACTAACTAACTTTCAAAAGACGAAATAGCTCTAAGTTGAAATGGAACCAATTCGAAAATGCTTTAACGCTTCAAGTTGACAGATGGGACTTTTACAGCCAGATAACTTTTTATGTCAGGCACCAGTCTTGACACGAATATTGGCTTTCTGGCGGGTATTGTCGACAAGCAGATTTCATCCGAACTAGAAACAATAGGGTTGCAAATAGGGAGTTTTGAGTTGGGAAGGATATCAAGGAGTTAATCACACTTGCACATGCAGCTTGTGCCACTTGCCCAGCATGCTGACCAGCAGACACCCTCGAACAACCAGCGCGAAGGGCGGAATTGTTATTTTTATTAATATGTTTTTTAGATATGCACAGAGTAATCTGAATAACACCACTGGAATAACACTCTTGCCACTCCAGCATAGCTAGAAGGAGGAGGACTTCCCAACTTCTTTGGAACTTTTTTATTACCGGCAATTTTAACGATAGCGGAAACGCTAGCTTTCTCCATAGGCAAGGATGGAGCACTCCCATGAGTCGACGGATCAGGCACTATTGTAGTGAAAACACATTTAAAGGTTCGTTTTAATAATTCTTTATTGCGAATGCTTTTACTTCTGACTTACTATTTTGCTACCTTACTATTATTCTGACCTAACTGATGTATGGTCAGTATCTTATATAGGAAATAACTTAATGCTAACTTAAGCAATTAATATAACTAAAGTAGGTTATCGCTTAGAATAATAACGTAAGCATATAATATACAAATGGGTTATTACTGGAATTACAGCTTAAGCAAATAATATTATATTAATAAATTATTACTAGAATTACATTATCTTAACTAGGCTAGGTGTAAAATGTAAACTTAGCAATAACTTGTAAATTACGGTAGAGTGCGACAGATCGATAATACTACGCTATACTACGAGTCATTCTTGTACAAGCAGAGGAAGAAGGTGAGTGTTTTAGATAACGACATTCATTGAAGATTCACTTGATTTTTGCAAACTTACCACACTATGTAACAAGTTCAGATAACCCAATCTTTGTTTCCTTGAATAGTTTATAAAAGTTAATACCTCGTTTCCTACAGTCAGGACATGATCAACGTAAACCCTTCGAAGGATCAAGGACTACGTCTGCAGCGTGGCCTGCGTACCTGCACACTTGGCATGACAAAAGCCTTCGCAAAGCCAACAATCGTTCTGAATCGTTCTGATTCGGGACCCGTTTTTATTCGACATGATTAAATAAAACACTCCATGCCAGAAAATAACAGACCAGAGAATAAAAAGAGAAGAGTGAGAGATTTTGAGAAAAAAAAAATAAAAATGTTTGTCTCCACACAAAAATTATCCCTCAAATGAACCGTAAACTTCGCACTGCTAAATTTAAACAACTGTTATACTTTATAATGAAATTATTCTTTAAAAGCGTGCAAAGCTACAAAGCATTAAGTTAAGAAAAAGAAATCACAAATTGCAAAATTTCCTCGCACAAACTACGCCTACAACACGCCCGCTGTTTTGCCAAACTCTAATATGAAATTATAAATATTTTATATGGAAAAATCCACGGGTATCTATAATGTATATGAGAAAGCGATATCAATGCAATTAGTGTATGTAGGAGAATGTAATAAGTGAACATAGTGTAGTCATATAAGATGTATTCATATGTTGTATATAAGGTACGTACGTAAAGGAGTGAGCAGATATCATAAGGTGGGTATGGATAAAGTATTTATAACTTCTAGATAAGACAGGTGTGTATAAGAATCTAAGATGTTTTTTATAAAAGGTATATGTATATATCAAAGCTATGTATAGAAATCAGCAATGATAACGTGACCAGCAATAATTAATAAAGTTGCAAGTTGTGTGATATGTTTTCATACAAGTTCTCTCGCGCTACAGTGTATTACTACGAGCATCGTGAAATAGAACAGAGGATTTAGTAAGGAACCAGTCGCTTCAAATTAAGCACGTCCGTCCATCCGTCTGGCCATTTGTCTGTCTCTGTAATGTCTAATGCAAACATTCTGCTGGTCGAAAAAATAAATTTATTGACTTCAAAATTTGGCAAAAACATTAGAGGCCATTGCACGCAGGCTGCCATTGGAAATGGACCAACTCAGTCGAACGACATCCCAACATTACTTCGTAATGTGAGGATACTTCCCTTTTTCAAAATGACTAAAATATTGTTTTTTGCTCGTTGCTTATAAAATACTAGAGATAAATCTACGAAATTGGAAACGCACATTCTGTAGACGATTCTATGTAGTACCAGTACACAAGTGGTAAAAATGTACCATATCTACCCAATGTTATAGCTTGTCGTAATTTCTTTTTTTTCCAATACCTTTATAAAGCTGAGCAGCAAGGTTCAAAAACCCCATGAAGTATATCAATGATTGGCCAGCTGCAAATTGAGAATCCGCCTACGCATGTCTGTCTATTGATTTATCCACCTGCGCAAATGTGTGATATCTGCGGTAAACAATCTCCCATTTGCAAAAATGAAAACATCACTTACGAATTTGCAAAAAAAAAACAATCCAAACTTTTCAAAGAATACGCCCATATGTGAAACAAGAAATGAACTCGTTTACTTTCCACAAAATTATTCTACAAAAGGAATAAGATAACGGTGATAGGGATAAGAAATTTGGTCATAGCCGAATATAATTTTCTTACTTGTTGTACATAGTGTTGTTAATCATCCCTTCTTTCTTCGTAGTAATTGTTTTATTTAATGCTTACGTATAAATTTCTCTTTTCAATTTTAGTAAATAAATGTTATCTAAGCGTCGGTAATTGGATTCCTAGCTCGTTTTCTTTAGATAACTCCAGTAAATCCTCCATGGTAAGCACTTTGTCAATTATGATTGTGACTGAAAAAAAATGTTGGAAAGATACCTTTTTCATTTTAGCTATCAAAAAAAAAAAACAATTCTTGCCTGAGAAGTAAAGTCAGCCATTTCTAACTTTTTTACGGTTTCGGAGATTTCCTCAGTTGCTTTTTCCCACGCATAACCCCGTGGCACAAAATAAGTGAAGTTACGATCCTTATTTTTGTGTTGGTCAATTAAAAATCCTATGTAAGTGTATCTTCTCTATAATGCATTAATTGCTCGATTTGCACTTGATTATTTTATTTTTCTATTTACAGAATATCACGCGATCTTTACATCAATGTATATCTTTGCATTTCTGTGCTTTTGTGTATGTTGAAATTGATTGAAAAAGGTCTTCTCAACCTCTGCGATACGGTGCTTCGCGATAAGCAAAGTACCTTGTCGATGACGTGGGATAGGACATGATTTCCGCGCACGTTGGTCATCACAATGCTGTCATTTATGCCGCATCCTTCTACGGATATGTATACATGTCTGCCATCTTGCTTGTAAAAAAATAATTTATGAGGAAATTTGCGTACTAGAAGGACCAAGCTTATATCAAAGTCCAAAAAATGATTAGCCCGCCATTCCCGCTACTGCGTCTTTTTTCACCATATTGTTGATCTGCACACAGTTTTCAGTTTGCTTTACGTGCATTTTTATAATATCAGCTTGCTCTTGTTCTCTGGTTAAAGTTGTGCAATGTGTAGCGTTAAAGTTGCACTACGCAAAAACAAACAAAGCAATGGCCTCAAGTTATATACCTCTTTGGTAGCTTAAATTATTGTAACAATTTTTATATTAGCTTAAAAGAGCTTTAGAAAATTTTCTAAAAAATTAAGAAATGGTTCTGTACAAATAAAACAACAAAAAAGAACACTACTTTCCCCATAGCATGGTCTGACATTCAAAGATCAATTCTCACATTCGCGTTTTAGTTAAAGAAATATGATTTAATGGAATGAAAAATTTATGAAGATCATTCTTGGTTGTGTTTTCCTTCTCGTTCAAAGCACGTGGTAGCAGCAGTTGAAAATTAATCTGAAAACTTAGTTGCATCTATATGTAATAGCGGCCAGACTGTCATATAGCTGCTTATAATAATAATAATTTATTAATTGATCAATTATATAATGCAAACAGTACTTAAGTTTAAAAACTATCATTGTATACCCTTTAGCTCCAGCCGAGAGGATTTTTAAAAAGTGCCTAATTTTGTTTATACAAAGGGTGACTATAAAATAACGAGATTGGTGTTTCTACAGAAGACTTCGTCAGTCACATTTTTTCTCTCTTCTTTGACATGGCCAGCGGAAATGCAGCGCCGTGACTGTCAGAAACAAGTAGGGAAAGGGAAAGAAGAAAGGCAATACGGAGGTGGTGGCCGTCGCCTAGTCGGTGTGTTCCGAATCGATAAGTGTTATGCCGTTGTGGAGCCTTGTCTCTGTACTTACCATGCTCTCTGCGCTTACCACGTCTGTAGACGTTAACCTAGTTGTGGCCTTCGATTCTTCCGCTCTTTCTTGTGCAATGTAGACAAATGATAAACATTTTAATAGGCCAACGTATTGTCGTGAAACTTCATACAAATCTTAGAAAACCTTTACGAAACTGCTTTCTCCCGAAAAGATGTAGCACTGAAGGTTTATGATTTAGGCGATTTGTTGAATATTTTAAACGTTTCCAAGATTTTCGAAAAGAGGAAGACTATGTACCCTCGGACTTTCAACCCAAAAATGATGATCACTGGGATTAATCTATGATAGGACATTGAAATTTTTGGTCAAATCCGTTCAAAAAATAAGAAAAAATATACCGAATTATGAAAGATCAAGGGATTGTGTCTTCATCAAGATAACATACCTACTTATGACGCATCGTCCGTCAAAACCAAGCCAAGTAGCCAAATATACCATACCAATGTTAGAATATCTCTGATATCCATATGTCTTCGCATGGTGTGAGTTTTACATGTTTCCTATGACCAAATCTGCAATTGAAGGAGAAAATTTTCAGACCCTTGAATCTGTCAAAGAAAATAGATAATTGTGTCATGAAGGAGCTCGCGGAACAGTTTTTGCAGCACTGTTCCGAACAATGGATGGATGGACATTACAGACAAAGGGGAGGGGTGAAGGAAATAATAGCTGACATGTCTTGGATTTTTGGGAAAGTAATTTTTTTTTCTTGGTCAAAATAAGAGATGTTTTTCTGACAGTGATGGTTCGCGTCGTAATGAACAGTCAAATTCGAGAAAGTTAATCTCTCAGTGATCTCGAGTTATTATTTGGCAGTTTGCATCAAAGAATGACGACTGCGTCGTCATTAGCTTGAACTGATCTTCTAGAACGTTGTGCATCGTCAACACCACAATGTTTGGAAAGAAAACGTTTTTTGTCGACAACGTTGTGTCAACACATGTTTTCCAAACACATCCAATAATCTTTTTTTCTTTGAAGAGTGTTGCTACTTTTTTGATAATAAAAATGTACAATATGCCATAAAATATTGCTTCCGTCTTTCCATATGTAATTGGGTTTCACACAAAAACTATTGCATAGAATGCAACTAATTTTTCCACCAACAAGCTTTACCATGTCAACTGTCAAAGTATATGACGACAATGCAGCTGTGAAAAATACGTTTAAATACTCTATTAGAAAGAAGAAGCCAAATCACCTACCGAATAATCTAATATGAAACTAAAATAAAACGTTTCATAATATTGGTACTATTATCTTATAGTTACGATTCGTGCATAAATTTTGATCGTATCGTAGGAGACGTATTAGGAAAAATCATTCCTTAAAAATTGAATCAGAAGAATAACTTCACAATTAGGTTATGAGAAACGTATATACGTAATAAGCTGAGGAATATCTCTCTGATAAATTGCAAGCCCAATGGGACTTAACTATCTTTTCAACGGAATTCGAGAGAACATGAAAATAATTTCCAAATTTTTAAGAAGCTGGAACCAACTTACAGATGGAATTTTGCATCAAAGTGCGACGTAGAAGATGAATTCTACATATTCAAAATAGTAGAGATCAATGTTTTCGAAAACGTAATGACAGTTGGAGAGGAGACGCCGTAAAACGGCCAATATATCTCGTACTTAAAACTGCGGTGACAAAAATGTATGGCATCAGATAGGCTTCTTCAAAGCGCATGAAGTGCATGTGAAGGTACATATTTTTGAGAACAACAATTGATTTGTATTACTTTCTGATAAAATTTTTTGTCGATTTCTTGTACAACATTTTTGATGTAAGTTACTGTATTTTATGTCAACTTGTTAGATGATATTTGATTTTATTTTAAAAACAATTGTACTTCATCTAGCTGCAAATACTGCAACCAATGGTGTGTGTGTTCATCGTTTGAACTCAAAAGGATATCGAATTTTTATTTGTTAATGTTTTAAAAGAAGACAACTTAAAAACAACTCGAAATAACTGGATTTTGCAATAAATAAAATAACAAAATAAACAAATCGAACATTTCGGATCAGTAACGGAGAGTTAAGAGGACGATATGTTTTTAAGGTAGTGAATTTAAAAACTTTGTAACGTAATCATCTGCAATTTAATATAGCACCTTGTCCCTTTTTGTGTAAAAAACAAAATTTATATATGTTAAAAACAGTCAAAAAGTCAAGGTTATTCTGGTGTTATTAAGGTGGTTTCTACCTTTATGCCATAAGCGCTTCACAGACAGTCATTCTAAAGAAACACGCGTGCTAAAATCCATATGCAAAAAGACGGACAGACGAAAGTTATTAATCGGGCTAGCATATCCTAGGTCTTGAGCCACTTTCGCTCTCTAGGACAAAATAGCCATACTTATAGGTTTCTATTGACGCAAGATTTTATATGGAAGACTCCTAAGTTGGATCCCCACTCCCCTACAGGATTGTAATTGCAACATATGTTGCAACTTCTTTCTTCGTAGCACTCTCTCCCTTTCTCTCTCTTTTCAACTCTGCATTTTATCGCTTCCCCCCAGTGCCATCGAAAGTGATACACGAGAGAACGGAATAGAACGGGTTAGAATTTCGAACTGCTGCCACATTTTGCAAAAAATTTATTTTATAAACGCTTGAAATCTAAAGCAATGTTATCTGCTTTAAAATACATTTTTTTTTATAAAAATCAATAATAAATGGCTGATTGCTCCACTGAATCGTCTGCCGTCTGATTTAAATATTTATATAAAAGACTTAAAGCGACGAGTTCACTATTCTTATGGACAATGTATGCATGAGGTTTGGTATAAGCTAGAAACAATAAATTCATTGCGTGGTTTACTTGGCTTGCAGACCATGATTTCACTTAAGATGCGCATACATGTTCGGGTGTCGGTACGTGAGCTGTGAAGTATTATTCTATCGTCATCTGTTGTAACATTAGTTTTTATAAATATGCCTTCTTGTAGCTTAAGTCCGTGTTGTTACTCTAAACAAATTATCACACCAATGTTAGTTAAATTAAAATTTAAGTGAATTTAGTTCGAGGGTTTGTTAGCATTGCGTACGGTATATGTTATCACAATTTTCTATGTAATTATTATCACAACTAATTTCTGTGCGAGTGTGAACATATAAATTTGTTAGAAACGTTTTCTCTACCATATTCTAGTTTTACCTTCGTATTATGCTCTTATACCTTTATTGCTTTATACCTTTTTAAAAGTGTTTAAATTTATTAAAATATATTGAACTTTTTGTGTGTTTATTGCTAAAACTGATCATCGCGGATACCGTACGTGTTTCCATTAAATCAAAAAAAAAAAAAAGTTGAAAACATTTGACATTATCCTCAGTAGTTTCCCAAACCTTTTCAAGTGAGTGGTTATTTCCCAATTTATTAAATAAGAGACAACCATAAGGCATAATGGCCCCAGGGCCGCCTGATATAAACTCATATAGATTTCATCTATTGGCAGACGTATCCCCTCAAAGAAAAAAAATTAAAAGTTCCGAATTTCCGGTGTTGCCAACCAGTAGCATCGTTCCTATCGACAAAAAATATGTTGTGATTTCTCCAACTGATCCCTCTATAATAATTTCGCAATTCAGCCCTTTCGCTATTAAAAAAGCACTAGATTGCATTACAACGCATATAGACTCTATATCGATTTTACGCGACGGAAATTTACTTGTCCTGGCTGGGAAACCGAGCGCAACCGAAAAGCTCATAAAGTCTAAATCATTAGCCAATTTGTGCGCTACATCCGCTAAACTGCATGACAAACTGAACTCGGTTAAAGACGTAGTTCATGCCCCATGCTTAAAGCATGTGCCGGAAGATCAAATTGTGCGCGAAATGGGCAGTCAAGGAGTGACTGAAGTCTACAAATTCACCAAATTAAATGACGATGGAAAACCCGCTCTCCTACAGGAAGAATATTTTATCTTTTGACCGCTATCGGCTACCGGCAACGGTTGATGTAGCTTGGTACAAATGTAAAGTAGAACTCTACATTCCAAATCCCATGAGGTGTAAAAACTGCCAACGCCTGGGCCATACGGCAAAAAGATGCACCAGTCCTCCATCCTGTGCTAATTGTGGTCTTCCTCCACATCCTGAACACTGTACGCGTAGCTTGTGCTTAAATTGCAACGATCAACACTCTGCGTTAGACAAACAATGTCCACGTTTTGTACAGATGCGTGAAATACTGAAACTCAAAACAGAAAATTACTGTAGCATGGGTGAAGCGCGACGCAAGTACCGGGAAATTAAGCCATCTGGAACCCAAAGAGTTAGCAAAAGCAATACCTATGCTGTTGCCGCCTCGCAAATAGTGCCTGGTAAGCCTTTAACTCCAACTCCTTCCAACGAAAAACTACATTGCCAAACCAGTTCGATTGCCCGCCAAAGATAATATTGAAAAAACCAAAGCAACACCAAATATTGAAAAAAATAGAATAACAACATATATGCTAAAATCTAATATACTAAGTTCTCCAGAATCTCCAGCTCTCAACTTTACTCAACAAATTGCAAGTGGTAATGAATCCATTCTTTCATCCATTAATCAACCCTCAACTTCAAATTATTCAGGTGCGCCCACTCGTTGCGCTTCAAATGTACCAAACCATCTAAGTGCAGATTATTCAGGTGGTAAGAATAAATCATTCACGAAAAATTCTTATAGCGACCTTCTCCACGAAGACGCTGACATGTCAAATTAACCTTAATTCCACTCTGCTTCCATGTCATTACAATTAAATAAAGTTTTTAAAATTCTATAATGGAACATTAAGGCAATAATTAATAATTTTGATGAACTCCGTACACTCATAAGTGATTTTAATCCAACCTTTTTATCGCTTCAAGAAACCCATTGTAGAAGCTCTTTTAATCCTATTCCACCCAAATCATACACTGGATACTTCACGAATGGTGATCAAAATTCATATTCCAAACAAGGAGTTGGAGTTTTTATAAAATCGAGTATAGCTCACAAACGCATAAATTTTAGCTCAAACATACAAGCCGTAGCGATACAAATAATGTTAAATATAAAATTTACAGTGCTTTCGCTCTATATTTCACCTTTGCAGTCGTTTTCTCATCAAGAACTCCACAATTTATTCTCCGTATTATTATACAAAAAGACCAATGCTCTATTCAGGAAGGAATTACGGAAATCAAACGCACTTAGTTTCGAACTTTTCTCGAGACGAATTCACAGAAATACATCAATGAAAGTTGTCTGGAACAAAATCAACAGACTTAATGGGACTTCAAGCCTTCTGCCATCTGCACTTCCAATGGAACTTTAACTGACGCAGATGAGATTTCTAATTACTTTGGAAAAGTGTGGTGCGAATACTCCTCTGACAGCAACTTCTCCAGTGCTTTCATCGAAAATAAAAGGACTCCAATATATCTTTCAAATAATATCGATAGATGTGCCATGTTCCTGGAAAATTGCGTATCTACCTCAGAACTTGGAAGTTGTCTCTCCAATTTGAAGGGGAAGACACCTGGTCTAGACCGCATCTCATACCAAATGATCAGTGCTATGTCTAAGTCTAGTAAAAAGAAATTACTGGACCTATATAAACGGTGTTTATGACTGGCCATATACCCTACATGTGGAAACTGGCAACAGTTGTTCCAATTGCAAAGTCAAAAAATGTCTCCATCGCATCAGATTATCGCCCAATTTCTCTTTTATCTTGCCTCTCTAAGGTATTAGAGAAGATTATGGCATCTAGATTATCTTGGTTTCTTGAGTCCAAGAACCTGATAACAAAGCAACAAGTTGGTTTCAAGCGGGGTAGAGGGTGCATCGACGCTCTGTTACATATTGATTATTTCACAAGCAAAGCAATTTCCGAACGAAATCACTAACAATTGTCTCAATTGATTTCGAAAAAGCATTTGACGGAGTTGGTCTTCATGTCATCTTAAGACTCTTGAAATCATGGAATGTTGGACCCCAATTCTTCAACTACATCAAATCATTCATGTCGCATCGGCGGTTCAAAGTTAGAATCAACAATCATCTTTCTGATTCCTTTCCGCTAAAGAATGGCATTCCGCAAGGGTCTCCTCTCTCTGTCACGCTTTTCCAGATCGCTTTCAACGAAATTAGCAAAATTCTTTGCCGTGTACCAAGAGTGGAACATTGTCTCTACGCGGACGATGTATATATTTTTACAAAAGAAAAAGACAACACGAAAGCAATCAACATCCTCGAATCTATTGCATGTGAGATTTCCACATGGGCAAACTCGTCAGGAGCTAAAATTTCTATAAAAAAATTTAAAAAAATGCACACTTGTCGAAAACAAATGTGCGATGCAGGAAACCTACTGATGCATATTAACGACTTACCATTACTAAATGTGCAGACGCTCCATGTTCTCGGGCTCACGTTTTCAAACAATTATCGTTGGAAAGCACACTGCCTTCGGTTAAAAAACTCCCTTTTAACAAGGGTAAATTTCATACAGTACGTTGCTTGGAGAAGCCATGCGCATATTAACACTATCGCTTATCTTACCAAAATGCTTGTGTTAAGCAAGATTGACTATGCTTTGATAATTTATGGCAATAGTTGCAAATCTAATATCAACATCCTTAAACAGGTCTATCACCAAGCCGTCAGAGCAAGTTGTTATGCTTTTCGGACGACGCCCATAAATAATATTATAATTGAAACTGGTCTCCCAACTTTAGAAAACAGACTGTATGAGTTAAAGGCTAAAATAGTCCCTAAGCTTCTTAATTCAAACAAATCCATTCTCGGTGATGACGTAAGAAAGATTATTATTGCGAAGAAAATTCCAAAGTCACCATCTGCAATTGACCATTGTTTGTGCATCGCAAAGGAATTGAACATTCCTTAAAAAATTTCCCGCTCTTTTGGTGTTAAACCTCCCTGGATTTTGAAAGACTGCTCTTTTGACATCTCACTGTCTATGCACAAGAAAGAAGATAATCCAAATTACGTCTTCAGGAATCTAATAGCTGAAAAAACCCAAGTATTGGACAGTACTGGATGGAATCTCTTATACATGGGCGGCTGAAAATCTTTTGGCCTGCCTCCTGCTTGTGCCGTGGTAGATGCTACAGGACGGGTTCTTCTCAACCATATATTTCACGAAAGTACTTCAACTTTCGCACCCGAAGTCAGAGCTATCCTTCACGCTGCCAACCTTGCCCATAAAAACAAACTCAAAACCGTCATTGTTACCGACTGTTTGTCTGTATTACAAGCTACTCGGAACTGTTCGATTTCGAGATGGAGCACCATCAACAAATTAAGGAATATAATTACTACACCCGACGGAAAAATTAAAATGTTATGGGTACCAAGTCACATCGGTTTACTGGGAAATGAGCGGGGTGATCGAGCGGCAAAGTATGCTGCTTCTGCTCCTCTAATTATGGATGATGTCATGGAAAAGTTGGATCTTCAAAGATACATTGGAAGAAAAGTTAAAGAGAAAATTGCAGAAGGAAATTTACAATACCATCACCAACGCTGCTCTTGTATTAACTCTCAATTAACTCCACCTATATATCCAACAAATGTTGAGAAAACCAAGATCCAAACATTCTCGAGAATTCGCCTTGGTCATACAATTGCAACTCACCAATGGATCCTGAAGAAGTCTTCTTCCCCAATCTGATGTTGTGGACAAACTCTTACTATAAAGCACATTCTCTGCGACTGCCTCAACTTTTCCTTGGCTAGAAGTATTGCATTTGGAACGATTAACCCTTTGAACATTCTACAATCAGCTTCAGAACAGAATATCAATTCTATACATTACTTTGTTAATACTGCTAAGCCCATTATCTAATGTACATTTTTTTTTTTTTTTTTTTAATTAGAGCCGATAGCCTGTGTTGCTAGTGCTCAATGTCTTTTTTTAGTCTAAGAATTGATTTCATTAGTCTAAAATTAAAATAATAATAATAATAATAGATTAGTCAAGTCACGCAGCACAGGGTGCATATATTCCTTGCACGACCAGGTGGCCCTAAGACCGACACGAATGTTTTCAGTTCACAGCCGTTTAGGTCAGTTGAAAAATATTTATGCCTATGTTCATTTCAAGAATGCACAATATTAGGTTTTTTTTCGAATTAGTTCAATCGCTCGCAGATTTTTATATAGAAGTATATATTTGTTATATAGAAGTATAAAAAAGTTATTTTTTAAACTACATTTTTTTACTTTTTGTTAGGAACTGTTTTTTATCAGTTGTTTCGTGTAGTGACCCTGTTTTCTTCCTCTATTAAAATAAAACAACTAAAAATACTATGGTGAGACACGGCCCACCACTAAATACTTTTACAACTTTGCTTAACATATTTTTTTTTACCACGCCTTTTCAAAATTTAGTGTTTCTTTGCACGTAGTCGAGAAAGTGTTCTGATCGGAACCATTTTCAATAGCATTCGTCTTTGAGCCAAAACACGTCGATGTTGGAAGTTTCTTCAAAATACCGCATATCTGCGGTTTGTAGATTGAACACAAGTAAACTGGGATCGACAGACAGTCATAGAAGATAATAGAAACAGGGTCTATTTTACGTCCTTCTAGGCACAAACTTAATATACATGTTTACAAGCATGTTACTATACCCAAATTTATGATTTTATTTCTAATCCCAGCCTGCTTTTCCTCTAATCGTTTTCATCGGCCTGCACCTGCATGACGCGCCTGCGAATGTGCACTTAGCTTTTACCTGTCTGCTAATCGTTTTCATTGGCCTGCAGCTGCATGAGGCGCCTTCAAATGCTCATTTGTTTTTTCCTTTTTTAGGGAATATATAATTGGGGAAAATTACTTAACTGAAATTAACTGGATTTGGGATTTTCGTAACAATACTCTTGCACCGCACATAGAACATGGTGTAAAAATGTTCTTAAATCCTTCAAGAAACATTTTTTATCGGAGAAAGGGAAAAACGGTGTATGATTTACGTTTGTTTTTATTTGGTTTACATTATTCTAATGTTTTTCCCCTACCATTCGATTGGTGTACGATTTGCTTTCTGTTGAAAATAAAATTGCGTTTTTTAAACGTTTCGTGTGATGTTTTTTGGTTCAATTACATATTGGTTTCCACCAGTAGTTATTTAAGTAAGTTTTCTAATTTGTTTTAACCCTTGGCTTGGTTTATGACGATGTATGGTTTTTCTCTTACGTTGTTGAAACTTTCAATGAAGTACTATTGTATTGCCTTTAATAGAAACGAACTTAGAAATGTATCAAAATATTTTTATCGACGAAGAGAACTTATGCAAGCTTTCAAAAAAAACAAAAAAAGCTTTAAAAAGTGTTTAGAGAAAATTCGAAAAAACTCTATCCATTGAAGAGCTTATGTGGTTTCTTTTATTTTTAAGGCATTCAACTAAATTTAGCTTTGTACCCATCACCAAAGGATGCGGATAATTGTACAAAAATTTGAACGTTCTTTAATGGGCGACCGAACAATATAGTGTATCAAATTTGAATTTTTTTTTAAATATCTGTAGAAACAGGCTTCAAAATCCTCATAAAGTATATAAATTCTTGGCCAGTTCATCTGTCTTTCTGAGCAACTATGTAGTATTTGTGGTAAGCATTCTCCCGTTCGCAGAAATGAAGATATCGCCAACAAATTTGCGAAAGACTTTTGGGAGTCACTTAAACTTTTCCAAGAACACGCCTACAACGCTAGAATGAAGACACAATTTGCAAATCCTGACTGCGATACGATACCATTAAAAAGAACAAGAAATCGATAAAGGACTTACGCATTCACTTTTAAAGCAGTATCTAATACTTCTGATACGAGTACGGCACGATCGATTCAGAACTGTATACATTTTTTATAGGCTGGCTAAGCCATAGCTCATTCGACCAATTTTCTTCTAAGTCTTCCGTTTACTCTAAGACCTTCTTGGAAGTAACAGTTTTATTTTTTAAATATACCTTAAAGTTAAATCGATCCACAACACCAGAATATGTTGTTCATTCGTTTATATTGAAATGCGTTTAACTAGGGAGCCTGAATAGAGTTCAGCACTTTTAGGCTAAGTAATGATAATTTTAGCGCTTGATTACAACGAGATAAACTATTTATTATTTTTTGTAGGGTTTTTTTAAATACTTTGCACCCTCTATTTTGCTAAGTTTTTGCTTCCACTAATCGCTACAGATATTGCGCCACACTTTCAACTGTTGTACCTGAAAAACTTAAAAAAAATTATTGATTTTATTAAGTACCGCTGAGAAGTATGGCTTGCAAAAAAGGCAGTTTTAGAAATAATGAACGACAGACTTTTTTTCTTGTCGACATCTATCTTAAATTTCTGCAATAATTGATGAAGCAGCCGGGTTTACTTTTAGACTTTTCAATTCGGATGTGTCGGTCCGAGTCGAAGGAAAGTCTCCAAAAACAGAAAAATCTAAATTACAATGTGAGAGGACCCATTATAGTGGGACCCTTTTGAAATCTACATATTCGTTCAAAATCGATTGTTTCGATCCAAACTATATCTGTACGATGCCTCAAAAGGCTCTTTGGTTACCATTTGGGGATTTTTGGGCATCAAATTGATAACTTTAAGCTACGAAGCGCAGCCACCACGTTCATAATCTTTGATGCATTACCTGCCTCCTTTAATGATTTATACCAACGCATTTTCGCGAAGACGCTTTCCTCATATTTTGCAAATCGACATTTCATTTTTCGACATTTCAAAATTTAACGCAATTTTTTAGGAGGAATTCCTCGTTCATTCTAAGGATCGGAAAATACAATTGATCAAATGAAAGCGAAGAAGCGGATCTCATTGACTACTGAAAATGTTTACGATCATGATTCACACAGCCAGATTTATGCCAAAAAACGATGTTCGCTGATTGCTTTTTTGCTTCCGATAGTCCAAGTAAATGTGGGAGTAAAAGCGACGCAAGTAGAACGTACACTATATCGAGGAAATTCTCTAGGCATTCAATATGTTTCATGTTATTTTATATTCTTAACTAAGAGTAAAATAAACCGGTGTATAAGTACATCTTCTCCTTCTCTGCAAAAGTTGCCCGTCACATTATAAGTTTCTATCTAGATGTTTAAAATAGATAATGGGAAAATCTGCTCTAAGAAGAACAACGGGATCTCGAAAACGTTAAGAGAAGTTTAAACAAAGAAAGTAAAATTAATAAATGTGCACCCATCACCATTATCTCAAAAAAGACAAAAAAGGTAACAGAAGTAAATTTTCATGCTCTATAATATAGAGTGGACCCGATTGACTTTTTTTCTGTTTTAAAAATGAAAGTTTTTGTCGTATAGGCGTGTGAACGTTGTAGGCGTATCTTCGGAAAAGTTCAAGTCATATCCAAAATCTTTTGGAAATTTGTAGATAATGTCTTCATTTTCGCTAACGGGAGAATGTTTACCGTAAATATTGCACCCTTGCGAAAGACAGATGGAGATACGAACGGACCGAAACGTTTTGGTGCATTTCAAATTTGGAACTGGCCAAGAATTTATATACATTTTGGTGGTTTTTTGAGGCCTATTTCTGCGCCTTATAAAGATATTGCAAATAAAAATAAATTTTAATACATATACATATAATATACGTTCAAATTTTTGTACAATTATATAACATAGCTTATGAGTAATGGGAAAAAACCAATTTGTATTAGACATTACAGAGATGGACAGACGGACAACCGGACAGATGACCAGGCGCACATGGTTAAATCGATTCAGAGCTTGATTTTGTTCAAACATATATATGCTTTGATTGCAATCCTTTTGACAAGGTGAATATGCCTCTCATCCTTCGGTAATGGGTATAAACATGAAAGTTGCATCCCTGAACGAAATCTTCCCTAATACTAATGAAACGAAAATCACTTTCGCTGTGGGACAATTCTTTGATAACCAGAACCTAAAATCAAATTATAAGAAATAAAATTATAATTATTCTTATTTAAATCAGTTGTGGTCGAGTCAATTAGTCATTGAGGACAATTTTTGTACGGGTTGTAATTGCCAATTTGACCAATGGTCATTGACTGTGGTATAGCTGAGCAGAGAGAAGGACGGACAGATTGATGACAGAACGATATTAAGAAAATCCATTATGAAGTCATTAAGAATGAGTATTTCCAATTTGACTTAATCCAAATGGTTTACAAGTAAAAATATTTTATTTAAGGACAAACAATAAAAAAATCGGTGTTACTTGGCAAAGAACGTTTTTTAAAAGGATTCAATGAAATCAAAATTTAGAAAACAAAATTCAAGGCTTGGCTGTTGACAATGCAGAATATTTGTTTTTTTTTGCTTACTGCGCGCTGTTTTTGCACTACGTACATATTCTGTCGCATATCTAGACCTTACAAACGAAAACACATACCAGGTATTTAAACGTGCGAATTTGGAAATGGGTATAAAATGGAAAAATTTAAGGAAACTGTCGTTATCTGCCATCAATAGTAAAAGCACCGAAAATATTTTACGAGAAGAAAAAAAACTTCAATAAAGGGAGGTGAAGATTCGATATAGATTTTTGCTTTGTCCTTCAACATGACTGAACTTGAATCTAACGTGCCATTACTTTTATGACACTTGAACCCAAATCATAATATGTGTTGTGACCTATAGTATACATGCTACTGCTACGCTTGTTATTTTTTGCATTTAAATGCAAATTCAAGCTCTTTTAAAACCACACTTCTTTTTAGAAAGCACTTTATCTGCCCAAGTCCTTTCGCCTATTAATTCAAGACTGGAATTGGGTACAGATAAGGAGTAGAAGCTTTTGTTCAAATAATATGGATGACTCTTTATGAGAAAAATAATGACGATAGGGAGGATGACGATGACGACCTCATCCACACTTCCGCACTGATTGTTTACTCATAGTATTCTGTCGAACAGCATTGTAACGGGTTATTATAACAAAATTCAATATTTTCTTTTTTTTGTTTTAATTACTTCGATAATTGAAAGAGAACAAGCATTTCTTTAATTTCTTCAATGCCATGCAAAGAAATTATTACGTGATTTCGTTAAGTGACGGCAGCATGGTGGGGGATTGTGCTACGTTACATTAATGCGCCTAAGCTATACAATATCCAGTTACCATAATACGAAACATGCTATTCTCAAATTTCTTTTACATTAGAATAAAATGAGTTAATTATTTCGTTCATTAACGTACATCTCTCACAATGTATTATCTTTTACTTGTAGGTACATTTTATTCAAAGTTTACGAACCTGTTTTGTGAATTTTGACTAATTTCTTAAAAGTCTCTACAGATTTATTAGTAAAAAGCTTGCACTTCTATCATTTAACATATATTTCTGACCGGTATCAGAACCTAACTGAAACCAAACATGTTCGTCCTTCCGTCCGTGTAATGCCTATGGTAACGATTCTCCTTGTCGCAAACAAAGTTATGAGGTTCACATTTGGCAAACGCATTGGAAGCTGTTGCAGGTAGTTTGGTATTGAAGTGGAATCAAACGATACAAGGATGTAGTATCAAGTAAACTGGGAGCACCTCTCGTTTGAAAAAACTCAGGCTTTTTATTCATTACTCATAAACTACAAAAAATGTTTATGTGTATTTTCGTGGCGGCCCTCTAGTATCTATATAAAAAACGAAAAAAATTGGTACGTATAATCAATATTAGAGAATATTAAAATTGAATTTATTTTGTCGAAGCTATATATATTCGTAATCAGTATCAAATTCCACTTTGTCCCTCTTTTCGTATGTCCACTTGTCTATTCCCCGTGAAAAACATTGTCGCTGTCGTAGGAATGAATACAGGGCCTTCAACTGGAACTGTTTGTGTTCTGAAATCGTAAATCAGCCAAATTGGCTATTGGATGTACTATGGTGTAACATAAAGTATGAATATTTCCGCTTGACTACTTGTAAACTGCAACGGATTCACGATAAAAATTTTGAACCGTTTCTACAGCAATAAAGAGCTCACCGCCACTACAAGATTGCGGTGGCACTTGAGGCTTGAACCCACGAACACTTGAATCTTTCGTAAGGAATAATGCCATCTTGCTTCATTTTTCTATATTGAAACGATTCATAATTTCTCAACGGTTTTGTACCTATATGAAAATATAAAAAAGGAAACCAATACGGACTAACGGGCAGACAAGCTTAGATCGGTTTAGAAGGTAATTTAGAAGGTGATTCTGAATCGATCGGTCTATCTCAAGTTCTTCTGGTTTTTGCACACCTCCGCACAAATTTAATATAGCCTTCTACCACAAGTGGTCTAAGGTATAAAAATAAGTTAATATCGACCACCTTTGAATTGTCAAAAATTTAGCGATGCTTACTGCAGAATCTTAATCTAAAACTGTAATTCATTTTAAGCTTTTTGGCGTAAAGCATTCAATTTCCTAATAACGTTCCCTAGTTCTGTTTTTCTCTTCCGTTACATACCTTAACTCGACAATTGGCAACTGATTTGCACTGAAGAGAAGATTACTGTTATCGGAATTTATTGAGTGGTATTTAGAAATTTCCTTAGAATTATGGTTTTCCTCTTGTCCTATTTTGCAGCGAATGTAAAGTAAAGCCAACATCAACACGGCTTTAACCCTAGGTAAGATTTTTACAAACCCAAAAACCCAAATAGACATTTATGTGTTTGGCGGTGAAGGAGAAGTTAGTTCAAAGTACAGTACAAGTGTAGATCGCTTTTATATCTTAATAATGAATGGACACGGATCGGTTCTATAGTAATTGATCAATGTCGCGGAGGAGCTGCAGTTCTCAGCGAATGTTTTGATTTCAATTAAATGGTGGAAGGCAAATATTATAAGTAATAAATATTAGTTTCTTTACTATCTTCAAAATGTTTTGCATATGTTTAAGATTTCATTAATTTACAGAAAATTAAAAATATTATTAATTAAGGAAGTTTGTTTAATTATTATAAACTTTTATTAATCGTTCAAACGCTATTTTATTTCTACGACAAACAAACTTTTCATTTTATATGTAAACGAAGCACTATTACTAAAGGAGCACAAGATTGTTAGTTATACTTAAAAAACACGGACTGATAATTACAGATCAAAAATGTTGTCCATCACGAACCTTAGATGTGAAGTAATAGAGAATTCCGGATGAAGCGGAAACTTTCGCTGAAGCATCTTTGGCATCGAATGTTTTCCACAATTTGCCTGTTTACTTGGCTGATTAATCTGTTTTGAGGATTTGTTGCGGATACGTAATTACGTACAGTCAAACGTTCAATATTTGATTTTTTGGTGGGCATAAAATGGTTCATTTTGTATATTGTAATAAAATTTTGAAATACAAATGGAGTAATGTGTTGTTGTTCGAATGTGTTGCCGTGTTATCAGGTAGGATTCCCTATGAATCCTTCCTTGGCAAGAGTACTTGAGTTGTAAGTGTATCCCTATTCTGCTCGGCTGCAGAACGCCAAGTCTATCCGTCTCATGTAGTGCCAATGAAGCTCGGCAAGAGACGGTCCCTAGCTAAAGCTTAGGCGGATTTAAGGCCTTTATTAAAACAGCGAGTTGATACGCTTTGATTGAACTGCATAAAACAATTGAATTCTTTATTTCTTGAAGTGCCTTATTTATACTTACATCTACAGGTGGTTTTATGCTAAGTTGAAGTGCGACAAAATTTTTGTTTTACTTTTTTTTTTGTTACAGAATTATGCAAATTCAGCATAATTCAGCATAATTATGCAAATTCAGCATAATTCTGTCGCACTTCAAAGTGGATGCATACGACGGTATGCGATCACACTACACCCATACCGTTTTAGAGAGAAAATTGTTAATTTTTTTATAGACGTTAACAATTTTCTGTTATGGAAGAGAATTTTTAAACGGTAATTTTTGTTTTTTCATTTAATATAAGTAAGTTCTTAAGTATATAGTGTTTATTTACAGCTTTGTATGCCTAGTTTTTAATTATATTTGGTTTGTAGTTCTAAATTTTTATAGTTTTGTATTTTTAGGTTTAACTAGGTTTGGTTTATAATTGTTTATTTCTTAAATTTAGTTTTGTATTGTGTTGAAATGTCTTTTATATGTATTGATACAATGCTATGTACAATAATTTGGGTGGGTTAAGTTTAGGTTAAGTTTTGTAATAATGGTTTTGGCTTGTCATTCATTTATGTAGTTATATCCCCTTTATTTACTTTTCAAATTGCAATGTTATTCTTCTTGATTTTAATATTTTTTCCATATATTCTTAGATATTCTTCATACAACTGTCGTCATTGGGTGGGTTTACTGCTACGTCTTTGCTATTCCTCATTTATGTGGTTTCATCTCTTTATTTTGCAGTATTATCGATTTGTCGCACTCTACCGTAGTTTACAAGTTATTGCTAAATTTACATTTTACTATTAACCTAGTTAAGGTAGTGCAATTTTAGTAGTAAGGTATTAATATATTATATGCTTACGTTATTAAACGATAACCTACTTTAGTTATATTGCTTAAGTTAGCATTAAGTTATTCTATATATAAGATACTGACCATACATTAGGTAGGTCATAGTCATAATCACATAGTTATAATCATATAGTCATAATCGTATAATCGTATAACCAAGTACTTTAAGCACAATCAAAAATCTAAATAAAGAATCTACAACAAACCAAAGAACCTTCCATTATTAAGTGGTGTCACCACAATTTACTGTTTTCAATATTCCTCATTTCAATGTGTTCTACATCTACACCCTAATATCTTTTTATTCTGCACACTTTATGTAATCTTCTTCTTTCTATTCTTCGTATATTCTTCTTCTTCATTTAAATATTCTTCATATATTCATTAATAATCTTTAATATTCTTTCTATTCTTCATATATTCTTCTTCTTTATTTTAATAATCTTTTATATTCTTCTTCTTCATTTTAATATTCTTCATATGTACTTATGCATTCTTGGGAGCTAATCAGATTAATTTTTCCGAGAGCGTACAGCAGTAGTCTGAATATTCATTTGTGTTTTTAAACTCCTTTGCATGCTATGTTTGTGTGATATTTGGAGGAATCATTAGTAAATGTTGTTGGGAGAGGATTTCCCTTTTTTTTTTGTTACAGAATTATGCAAATTCAGCATAATTCTGTCGCACTTCAAAGTGGATGCATACGACGGTATGCGATCACACTACAATATACATGAAGCTGCAAGATCAGGTTGTTTTGTCCTTTACGGACAAAATGTAGTTGCAGAGCTAAGTAATGAAACCACACTGTGCTTTTTGATAATTAAGCAAGAAGTAAAACAATTCATTGTTGATCCGATCATATAATTCTTCAGGTGTACATAATATGCACACTTCCGCTGCATTGATTATATTTCCGATATAATTCCTCCGATTGTCATTAATTTGCACTCTACACTAATAATGAAGTTCTAAGAATCCATAGAAAATGAACAATCGATAAAGATTTAGAAAACAAAGAGTGCGTTTTTCTTGAATGAGAATTCATTAACCTAATCGGCAGAAAAGTAAGAGATTACTAATTTTTCGTTTATTTATTTCGCTTCAAGGGAGCTACAATACATCGTCTTATTCAGCCAGATTACAAATATAAATTTAATATGGCAGTTGTGCTATTTGTTAAGCTCACATATTTAGTGGGCTCCCTAATTATACGATAATAGATTAAATAAGGTATTGTACAAAAGGAATGACATTGAAATGAAAGGAACTAGAAAAGTTACAGATCAATTAGTATCGTGACGTAAGCCTGGAAAAGCCTGGTAATTCTGGTATGTGTTGCTAAGATACATACAGGCAGTACTACACCATTTACCAGCTTAAATCAAAGGCTGATGCTCACAACGAACCTAAACTTGTTCACTGAAGATGAACTTATTAGCAGTAATCTGCTTTCGTAAGATGGTAATGAAACTTGGGGGTCATACGCAAAATTCCCTGACGCCGTGTAAGAATTAGAATTTTGAACTGATTCAATATCGTCTACATAACAACGATAGGACGGAGACCATCCAGCAGAGATCTATTTAAGTGTACGTGTTAGCAACAACTTGCAGTATATGTATCTTGGAATTCAGAATCAGACTAACTAAGCTCAGTGTAAATTCTAAACCTTTTAGTAGAGTACCAAGTTCTTCATATATGCTGACATGTGGCAATGTATACCGCTATAGTAGACTTAAACTAGTGCTTCCTTCAATTTGTGACGCTCGCAAACAGTGATGTGATATACAGTAGAGTGCCCTTTACCGCCAATTACGCTAAATTCCACGATGGCAGGGAATAAAATAGAGTACATATACCTGGAATTACTGTTCTCAGAGTGGATTCATACGAATCGCACGTTGTGATGCTTTCCATCCGTTTAAAGGTTTTGTGCACAAATTTTTTCGTTGACTTCTCATTGTTACGGTTTAATAGTCCAATATTCAAAATATTTTTTGGGAAATAGGGGTCATCCTAGTCCCAGTTAGGACACAGCTGATCGAAAAACTAGCATACATTTTGGGGTGTTAACTAGACCTTGAGCTATGATATTGGTTGCGGAACAATTTGTAGATCATGTGATAAAAAATTTCTGACTGATTTAAACGAAAATGTCTCCCCCATTGATGTTTTTTACACATCCGACACATTTGCAAATCTACACAGTGTTAGAACAATTTCTTTAAAAATATGGTGTTTTTCAATAAGAGCGGTATGATTTCTTTGGCCAGCACGGTTCATCTTAAAGGAGCGAACGCAGCTTTCGAATAAGTCATTCTCCATGTCACGCCTAATTTCACCGATAGTCCGTTTAATATTCGCTTTTAATAGGCGATTCGAATCTCACACATCACAACGACATTAAATGATCCTAGAAGAAGCATTCAGGTGGTGCAAAAGCAAAACTCTTCGGAAGCCGTTCGATATCTGAATTCCTTGAAGTTATTGGTTATTGGTATAATGGTTCAATATGCTGTGCTACTTAGTCCCGTTTTATTGTGGCAATCGGCATTTTCTAATTTCAAGGCGATCCATAGCGCTCTCTGTTCATCATAATTCCCATTTCAAAGAGATGAGGGCAGGTGACGTCATCACTGCAAAAATCACATCAACAAGTACTTTGAAGAAATACCAAGGCGTCTGGTTAAAAATCTGTGGATTGACTTTATATCAAAAACGATCAATTCATTTTTGTTCATTCAACCAATGCTATGAAAATGAACTCTTAGTTGGCTTTGTTTTAACGCTTACCCAGTAAGTTCCATCCTGATGTGACTCAAAGGCTAAGACTCATGTCCGGAGTGCATCTATTTTTGTTCTATTTTGTTGACCTAGCCTATAATGCCTATAATATACTTTGAGAAGAAAGTGAACGAATTCAAAGTAAAAGAAGTATTTTTTCTTTGCGCTTTGGTTCATTGGATTTTTGCAAACAAATATTTGAGCTCTGATATATATCTTTCTTCTTTTTGTTTTTTTTTTCTTTTTTGTTTATTTTTTCGGTGTTTGCAGTTTGTTTTGCTTTGATCTTTTGTTACAGTGTCAACGTAACAGAGAAGTTTTGCTCAAATTGATAAATTGATAAATTTTTGTGTTGAGGATCTTTTTGCAATTTGTCTGTCTGTGTTTTCATAACCCACTTCTGTCTTTTAGACTGGGCATGGAGTGTTTATATACACCTTATCGGGCGAAAACGAACCCGGAATCTGAAAAATTCGTTTCGTGTTGGCTTTGCCGTCGCTTTGCAGTCGTTGACCTCTTGAAGGGATTACGATGGCCATGTCCGGACTTTAGGAAGCGGGTCATAGGCTATTACAAATTGTTCACGGAGACGAGAAATAGTTTCTTTGAATTGACTGAAAATCTCGGCTTCTTGTGGGAAAAGTTTCAGATCATTAAGAGTAGGTTTGATGAGCGTTGTTTTACTGAGCACTCCTCTTCTTCTCAAGCTAGTAAAATCACAACTCTTAGCGTAGTGTGTGGTACGTCACCTCTAATTCCTCCCAAGACCCATTCGTTGGTGCAAATTAGCGCTTCCTTAATCTCTACAATGAACGTCAGCGTTTCTGATATGGCTGTGTCGGTCTGTAACAAAACGGTTACAAATAAGTCGGCAAATCCTTCTGGTTTAAGCTATGCTGAAGTGGCAAGAGTATCGCCTCCTACTGGCGTCACTCACTCAATTCAGGCGTCATCGGCTAAAACTAATAAAGAGCAATATAACCCCATCTATCTATATTCTCCCCAACTAAAAGCTCCCCAGTCGTGAACCCTACTGCTCCTAGCTGTAGTCACATTTGCTTGGCAATTTCTCCCAGAAAAGCAATGTTTGTGTCAAGACTGGCACCCGATACGTCTGTGGATATCATAAAATGTTATCTGGCGGCGAAAGTCCCATCAGTCAATTTAAAGCGGGTTAATATATTCAAATTAGCTCCTTCTCAATCTCGAGTAATCGCTTCTTTTAAAATTCTTGATTCGATTGAAAACATTGATATGTTGTTAGGTAAACCACTTTGGCCAGTTGGATCCTTAATAAAGGAATTTATCCCTCTTGATCGTCTCCGTAATACTAAATCAGTAGTCCTGTCCAAAAAACTAAATATGTCTTCAGGCTCACTATCTCTCATTTATCAAATTGTTAGCGGCCTAAATTCAAAAATTCGTTCTACTTTCCTAAATTTAGCGAGCACGGAGATTTCCTGTTTGGCCTTTTTTCCATAACTCTCTCCAAGTTTTCAGAAATGATCGATTGGATCGCATTGGTGATGGTATCTTCGTCATTTCCGTCCAAATCAATTGAATTTCCTACTACTCCTAACGTTGAATTTATCGTCATTCGAGCGAAAATGCCTAATAAACAGCTATTTGTAACCTGCTCCTATATTCCCCCAAATTCTGATATCTCCATATATAAGAAAAAGGGCGCCCTCATTTGTGAAGTACCCAAGCAGTCGAAACTCTCCGATTTAGTAGTTGCCTTGAGAGACTTCAATTTGTCTCAAGTTCCTTGGTGTAACAGTGATAATTCTGGCTGTTAGATTCCTACTTCAACATCTGATAGCTGTTGTGTTCTTTAACGAATTATTTGATCATAATTTAGTTCAAAACAACCGTATCCCTAATTGTAATGGTAGACTGCTTGATCTCTGCTTTGCCAAGTTCCCTGGGATTAGTGTAAATCGTTGTCCACCTTTTAGTTTACCTGAGGATCCTTATCATCCAGCAATATGCATTTGCTTTCATCACAAGCATGATGGTTCGCTGAATTTTTTTAATGTTCCAAATCCAACTTTTTCAAACAAATATTACGAATTTCATAAAATCAATATTGTATTGCTAAAGTATCACCTTTTATATATATATAAGGCTAGATTTCTCAACTGGAAGTATTGAAAGCTTAATGTCATCGTTCTACAATACATTAAATCTTGCTATTGCTGCATCTGTTCCGATCAAGTAATGCCGACCTGGAAACTGGTGTCACCCCTGGTTTAATAAGACAATTAAATATTATAAGAATAGAAAAAATACACTATTCAAAATATATTCGAAAAGTGGCTCTGCGCTCGATTATTTCGCTTACGCGAGCCATAGATTTAACTCCCTCAACCACCATTATTACTGCAGATACCTTCAGTTCATTAAATCCTATCTGTTTGTTAATCCTAAATACTTTTTTAAATTTGTTAACTCTAAAAGAAAAATTTCCACATATCCCTCTTATGTTTCTTTTAATGGGTCTGATTCCTCAGATGATTTTGAGATCTCAAATCTGTTTGATGTTCCGTCGAAACTTTTCGACTTCTAATTCCGATTTATCCGCAAACTACCCATTTCCTATAACTAACTTCGTTTCAATTCTTACCTTAGTTATTGCTGAAGATGATGTTTTTAAAGGCTTGGGCTCTCCAAAATATAGTTGTGCGCCAGGATTTGACGGAATTCCATCATGTGTACTTAAATCTTGCGCAGTCGAGTTATGGGGTGTGATCTCAAAGATTTTTAACCTGTCCGAGAATTTAGGTGTTTTCTCTTCGTGCTGGAAGAGTACTTTCCTTATTCCTATCCACAACGGTGGAAATAGACAACTTGTTGAAAACTACAGAGGCATAGCCAAGTTGAGTGTCTTGCCTAAGCTGTTTGA
>NW_024003633.1:114951-121259 GCF_014805625.2 Glossina fuscipes
TATAAGAAGCATTTATTCAATGAAAATATGAAGTAATATTTATTTCAAATTTTTGCTCGAATTATAATATTAAAAACCATTTATATTTTTAAAATAGGTATAATATTTATAAATTTTGTGTCAGCAATCCTTTACCTTGCTGGGCCAATTGCTTCGAGTTGCTTCCACGCAAACACCAACATCATCTTTATAGGTCGCCTAGAGTGCTAGAGAATTCCAATGATCTCCTTTCGCTTTGAAGTGGACGCAAACGTTACGCAGCTATGCTGACTCTTCTCATCTTCTTTGCATTGTAGCAGCTCTTCCGTTCCTCCTATAGAATACGCCAGCAACTTAAAGAAATGTCCAAAAACCATGTTAGATCAAAACATTAATTACTTTAATATTAACATTTATACACGCCAGTGCACCTTTCTATAAAGTTTCTTACCTCGTAATGAATTCCGCTACATTTTTTTTAGGACTTTTCGAATTTTGTCTTTTTTTAATTTTAAATAACATATAAATATCTCAACATATGAATTTACCTGTAAAGAATGTATAACGTTGTAAAATAAAAAATTTACTTTTTAACCAATTTCCAAAAATAAAACCCAATCTTTTAATTTTCATACAAACGCAGCTAAAACTGTCGAGTCTCGAAAATGAAGCCTAGTTAACACCACACATAATCAATGTCCTAGTTAACGCCATTCATAATCAGGACACGTTGACGATAACGAACGTTGCCATCAAGTTACCCTAGCGGTGATGGTAATAAGAACTCAAAAAGGTAATATGTGACTTTGGTATCTCTATCAGGAAAGTAAAAAAAAAAGCATAACGGAAGTCAAAAGATGAAAAAAACGTATTACTCGTAAAGGAGGGACATGCTTCATGACTGAATGAAACAATTCCACAAATTCTCTTGTTGGTCAGTAAACTGAGAACTGGTACCGTGTTCATCAAGGTTTCTTCAATTATATGTACGAAGAGTGAGAGAAAAGCGTAAGAAAACAATCATGTGTGCTTGCTTACAATGTTTCTTATAAAAAGAAAAAGTAAACCAGAATTTATTAGTATGCGTTTCCATATTTGTTTTGTCTCGTTGTTGTCCCTCTAATTTTGTTTTAATTAATATGTACTAGAAAAACTGTTGGAATGATTTTGTCTGAACAGAGGCGACGGAAGTTCCGTTGCCACTAAGTGGTCCCAAAACGAACATCTTTTTTGCATTGTGTCGTTCTTATCCACGATGGTTGGCTTTTTTTTTTGTTTGTGGTTCAATCTTGAATCCTTTGCTAAATTGCCGCCGTTAATGCCTGCTCTTGTGATACGCCTTTCAAATTATTTGTGCAAGCATAGTGGTACAGAAAAAGGCTGGTGTACTTAGAGACTTATTATTATTATCCGACGAGAACGTTGTTATTATAATTTTACATATTCTTTAAATGATTATCACTAGATCTCTCTTTAGCAACTGTACCACTGACATCGTTTCCTTCTTCTTCTTCCTCTGCGTGGTTACGTTTCCTCTTTTTGTTTTTCTTTTTCAGAGTTTGTGCATCTTCGATGGTGGCTTCGTCGGTAATAGCTGTTCCAGTAGCACTCTGTATGGCTTCCTTCATAACATCAATATTTTTTCGGGGAATTTCACCAGTTTCATAAAACTTAAGTCGTTCTTCAACTTGTGCTTTCAGACTTTCGCCAAATACCGATGTTGGTTGTTCAAGAAAGCAATCGATACGCGATGCAATAGAACATTTATTTGCCAGGAACCGGGATATACGTCCCTTATTCGTAAAAACAGCACGCCCAATAAACGAAGAGTGATATATTAAACCATATTTTGGAGTGTTTGAACGTGTTTTAAGAGCTCGGAATAAAGCCTTTTCAGCTCCCAGAATTTGTACCGTGGAGGCGGGATACTTAGCCAAATTTGTCAAACTACCAGCGTGCGATATTAAACGTGCACCCACTTGGTCACCAATAAACGATTGCAAATTAGGAGCTACAGAAGTCATTTTGTTGCGCAAGTACGTAGACAATTTCTCACGATATTAAGATAATTTAACAACACGCTCCGCAAACATTTCTATGTTCATTAAATCTATAATTGAAATATCCATACCCATGGACGCTTTTGCATTCATCGCTTTCTTTATTCTTTTTAATCGAAAAAAATTCGTAGAAAATAACTATTTTTTTTTACTTTTTACTCTATTTATCTAATTAAAATCTTAATTCGCCGAAGCTTGTAATTTATTGTGTATGATCAATCGTTTTATATGTCATCATATACAGTCTGGAATGCGTTACTTTCAACATCCAGCAAATCGCATACAATCGGTTTTCATAAGTTGTCGTATATGAAATAAAACATACTTTTTAGCAATGTCTTTTATCTTTATTAGCAGTTTATTAGGATTTGATGATTTTGTTAATATCCTTTCGATGATGCGCCTGGAAAAACAGAACAATGGTGCGTACATATTGCTTATGCATGTGGTTTGAGTCAAAAACTTCATGCGGACGTGTTGGAAGCTTTCGGTTACGATATAAAGCAGCAGATAGTTTTAACAATCGAAGAAATTATTAATGTAAGTTAAAATGTAAGCTTATATTTTAAAACTGAAGGGTTTTTACGAGCTTTTTTTTGGTAGACGAAACTACTATGACACCTTTGTTTCCTGCAAGTAGTCCATTATTTAGCCTGCAACAAAGCGAAACACATAATTACGTCCTTACATTTCACTCATTAATATTACATCGACAATACACGCTCTCTCTGATACATTGCAGGTTTGTGTAAACGTAATATTTGCCCTTTTTTGTTTACAAAATTTTAAATATTAAATACTCGATAAATTGTAGTTTTCCTTGTTTTATTAAAATATTTATTTTCTGTTTTTGTTTTTTTCTCTCTTTTTTTTGTTTGTTGTACGCTGTAGCTTACTTCTGCATATATATTCGTGAGTATACGTATTTAAATTAAAATAAATTAATATATGGCATTTACAACAATTTATATTTACCGACAAGCAACCTTTACACAGACACTTTCCACATTTGGACAGTGGAGCCACGTGCACGGCATTGTAATAATAAATAAAAGATCCGCACCCTTGGAATTCATTTTAAATATACAACGTAGAAATATGAGAGAGAGAGAGAGAGAGAGAGACAGCCCGAGCAAGGGAAGTAGAGAGAAGGGTTGATGGAAAGCAAGAAATCATTTCTGTGCTAAATCGAATAGTTCATAATGTACCTTCTAAGGCCCGAAAATTACCGAAACAACGAAGGAAAGTTAACTCTAAACAAGCAGAAGCAATTTAGTGAGCTGCACCCCACCATGGAATGCCCTACACCATTTCGCTTAGTGCATTTATTCATATAATGACTTTTGAAAATAAGATGTTATGTGAGAAGTGGTCGAAAAAGTGATTCGATGCGAACCATTTTCAAAGGCGTTCGTCCTTGAATCAAAAAATGTCAAGGTACCTTTAACCTTCGACTATACCGCCGCCACCATTGCAATCCGTCCGTATCATTTGTGCAATGAAGAAATCAATTACAGAGAATGTAAACTCAGTGATAGCTTGTGCTATATGGAAATCTATGGTACATGTTTTCACAATATCTTAAGTAAATGGTGTTTTAAATAAACATAATAAGGGAGAATGAAAGTCCATTAACTTGGTTAGCACTCAGATATCTACAGGATCGTCCTAATAATGCGTATATATGCATTTTAAATATTCTTTAATTCTTGAAATCTCTAGGGTTTTAGACGTTCAGAATTTTTCCCATGGCAAATATGCTTTTTTCAACAATTTCTTCAACAATTCTTCGTTTCTTCAACAATTTGTAAAAAAAGTGGTTTTTAGATGAAATTACACCGGAAAACTATGAAAAAAGACTAAAAATCACAAACGCTGCCCATAAACAACTTTTAGTTTTCAGACCAAAAATTTCGTGCTTTGATGGGATATAGATTAGTATATAAGCATTTTAGTAAAGAAATCGTCGTTTTTAAGCTCATTACCGAAGGATTGATTTTGTCAATAAAATTTGCATAAAATGCATGTATTCTTGATAAGCATCACATTTTCAACCGATCTAAGCATGTCCGTCTTTCCTTAACACAAATTTGGCGAAAATATTGGACGTCATTGCACGCTTTATGGGGATAGAAAGTATAAATACCCCAATGTTATATACTTGTTGTGTGCGTGTAAAATGTATTGTACCGCAAATCTGCAAAAAAAAAACGTAAAAGTTAATGTACAAAGAACATGAAAAGACAATTTATTTAAATTTTTTTTTTTTTAATAAAGTCATCTACAAAAATTAACCGAATTCTTCCAACGTTAAAATGGAATGATTTATTATTATTTTACCCTGTACCTACTATTTCAGGAATTGGACGGATAAGCATTTTTCTTTATTTTGTGTTCCTTTATTTCGTGAAAAATTGTCACGGTTCTAGCTCTGCTTGTCGGTAGAGCGATTTAATATTATGAGGCTTAGCTGTCTGAGCCGCATAACAAATAAAGAGAAAAAAACACACAAGAGAAAATGTTTTATGACGGTGGCTTGTCGTTCGTCCGTCTAGGGTGAGTCCGTCTGTATCCGTCCTGTGTCCCCCTACGGTTCGCCCACGCGTGCACGTCCCCTACATCGCACTCCTGCTACAGCAATAGCATGTTCGGCCTTAGCCGTTCATTGTGGCTCACAGGATGCTCGGGACACAAACAACATGGAAAGGTAAATACCTGACTAACATGTGTTGGCCCTTCCAAATGACGTCGTGACCCCCGCTGTAGTGCTGACGGCCTCGGTGATAGTCGCTGCTGATACGTGCTGTTCGCTGCTGATGAGACGTGGCATAAATCTGCTGATAACGACAATGATGAGGCACGGGAACACAATTTTGTTCGTGGTTATCCCGTGGCGAATTGCAGGTTGCAAACACGGCCAAAAACATATATTCAGATCCCTTTAGCTCGCCGCAACGTTATTCACTGACGCTACTTTGAATTCCAATGAGAACACCTAGTGATAAAAAAAAATAATGAACTGCACGTGCAACTTCTTCAAATGTTGAAAATAAAACTCCTTTGTTTTCAAATTTTCTTCTTGAGCACAATTTCCTAGAAGAATTTCTTTTATTGCCCGCTGCTCATTTTTTATTTAACTATTTTTCTTTCATTTGTTATGTAAACGTACATGTATGTATCAGCGATCAGTACATTTTTTATTCAGTCACTTTTCGGTTTAATGCCGTTTATTGAATCCGCATACATATTTATGTAACTTAATAATAGAACTTAGGTATATTTGATTAATTGAACACTTTGCACAATTGCCCTGGCTTCATTTCGCTTCCTTTTTTTTTTTGTTTATCTCATTTTTGCCTCGTTTGGACATATTTTAATCTTGATCAATTTTAAGAGAAAGAAACTTTGCTTCTGTTTTCAACTTTAAGAGGAAAAAGCCTTACGTCTGTTTTCAATTTTAAGAGAAAAAAACTTTGATTTGCTTTCAATTTTAAGAGGAAAAAGCTTTTTTTTTTCTGTTCTCAAATTTGAGATAAAAAGCTTTGCTTCTTCTTTCAATTTTAAGAGAAAAAAACTTTGCTTCTGTATGTGTGTGTACGGCTTTTACTCATCATGAATGCAGGGATCACACAAAAAAAATAAACAGACCAATCGCACACTTTGGTAAGGCTCACCATAGAAATGTATGATTTAAATCCTTGTTGCGACGTGCTACTAGCTTAGGCAATTGTTACCATTGTAACGAGTTTCCTTAGGCGGGGTATACCCAGTCAATCCAGGATCCGTTGCAAGAAAATTTTAATAAATAATCAGGACCTTCGGGGGGAATGGTGGTAAGATCTCTTAGCTTTATTGGTTCCTCTTTACTGGACGGAAGTTTGAAATGGCTGGGGCAAGGAACCAGCGAGGTGACCCGACTTGTCGCGTTATTATCGTTTTACGGTATTACTTCTGACGTTAGGATTCTGTTACGGTTTAAATCGCGGGGCGCTGGAAGAAAGAACCGGAACCTTTGCCAGTGTCATAGCTGCCTAGGCTCGCCTGTTTGTCCCTGGTTGGTGGGTGAGTCCCGAGCAATAGTAAAAAGACAAATGTCTCTCAGTCTTTCAGGGATGTCGATTGATACCAACCGTCACATCCCATATCCGTAATGTCATTTGTTCTACAAAGTCTTTCAGAGATGGCGATTGATACCAACCGTCACATCCCCTATCCGTAATGTCATTTGTTCTACAAAGTCCTTCAGGGATGGCGATTGATACCAACCGT
>NW_024003633.1:121269-154929 GCF_014805625.2 Glossina fuscipes
CATTTGTTCTACAAAGTCCTTCAGGGATGGCGATTGATACCAACCGTCACATCCCCTATCCGTAATGTCATTTGTTCTGCAAGTCCTTCAGGGATGGCGATTGATACCAACCGTCACATCCCCCATCCGTAATGTCAAAAAAAAGAGATTTGTCATAATGTCTGTAACCACTTACCTCCAGGCAGCTATGACACCGAAATGAATGAGTCTGTGCGATGCGCTGTTCTTTTATAGCCTGAGTCTCACTCGCTTGTCCTCATGCCAACATGCTCTATGTGTTTACATCAGTTTGAGGTAATATGCTTATGGGTATGCTTATCTTAGGTTGGCTGCAGTCGCAACCTCAGTTGCGACTTGCATGATCCTACTTATACACAACTTAACCAACTTACATCTAACTTATTGCTATGTTTGTTCAAATGTCTACTCACAAGCACTCAGGTACCAAATCGCGTGATTCGATCACCGTTAGGTATGTGAGTGCTTGTGCACTGAGTTTGCATGTACTTTGTGTATAGCTTATTACTATGTTTTGTTCAAGAGTTTACTCACTAAGCACTCAGGCACCAAATCGCGTGATTCGATCACCGTTAGGTACGTGGGTGCTAGTGCACTGTGTTTGCATGTGTTTTGTGTGTTTTTACATGCGTGATCGTGTCTTTGTACAATGTGTGTATGCAGTTTATGCATTATCGTATGTTTTTACTATTTCTTTCCCTACCTAAGTTCAATTCTGCTTGTTTTGTTTACCCTAACGGTGCTGCGCATTTTTACACATAGAGATTCTTGCTGAAGTTTGTTTTGCATGCATAGATTTTCTACCTAAGTTCAGTTCTTGCATGTTAAACATTTTGGGATTTTACTTGTATTTATACTTTGAGTTTTATTTAGCCTTTGAGTTCTTCAACATTTTGAGATTCTACTAGTATTTATACTTGGAGTTTTATTTAACCTTTGAGTTCTTAAACATTTTGAGATTCTACTTGGGTTCTTGGCTCTGCTGTCAAATATTTTGAGGTTTTGGAATCTAAGCTGTTTGTACACTGGAGTTCTTACTTTCTTGGTTCTGAGTTTTTTTCCCTTTTGATTGAGTTCTTGACTCCGCTAACACATTTTGAAATTTGGATCTAAGCTTTTTGGTACACTGGGGTTCTTCATCTGTGCTGTGGTGGGCTTCTGTGGTTTTACAGAGACATCCTCACTATGTGCTTGTACTTTTCTCTTTACACACATGTGGTGTGTGTTTCTATGAATTAACTCACGTGGGCCCGTACAATAGATGTTTAGACATTTTTCTCGTTACAAGGTATAGGCATATTCAGTGTGTGATATTATGATTTTATCTGTACAAGGTATAGGTATACTTAGTGTGTGTTTTATGATTTTGATATTGGAGGGGGCTGTCCGTGTATTGCTCACAGAACGGCATGTGTGGACAGATCGGACTTGCTGACTGCGGATTGGGGATAGATGTCTAAGACGGACGGACTTTTATTTCGTAAGGAAGCAAAATCGCTTCCTTACACCATTATGAGGAATCCTTTATGTCACCAGCTAGTTTCTTAGACACTATTTGTAGATTTGATTCCTTGAGTGAGTATATTTTTCACTGACGAAATCACTTCCTCACACTTCCTCAAAACTAATATCTTTAATTTTCACAATGTATTTCTGCACATTTTTAATTTACAGTCTTGCTTCTTTTTACTGCTATATTTATACTGTGTGTGTGTGCACACAGAAGGTTTTTAATTCGAATCTATTTTTTTTATTTTTTTTATTTTCATTTTTTTCTTTCTTCTTTAAATTTTGATTACAATTACTACAAGCTATGATGAGGATTGCTCCATTCGTTATCTTTTCCCTCATAGAATATTTAACGAACGTAACTATGAAAACTTAGAGCATTTAATGCACACTGCTTCCAAGACGAAGGCACAACTTTATCAAATGGAAAAAAATCCTTCCCTTTTTTGCTTTTTATGGCTTTTTTTTTCTATTATTCCGTGATTGTTGTTTCTACTATTGTTGTATTCATTAAAGCAATTATATTTTTTCTTTTTGATATGTATACCGTATTTGCTAATTTCACCTTTTCACTAACTTTTCAGACTGGTTTGTCCGCTTGATTTTTGGTTCGTTTTTTTCTTTTTTTTTTTTTATTATGATATATAAATGAAACTTTTCGAGCACCCCTTTTACTAAGATTCCCTTTTTTTTCTTTAATTCAATATTTCGTTTGCTATTTAGATTCACTGCTATGTCTTGCAAAACATTTAAATTTTCTTATTCATTAAATAAAGTTGAAGTTAATCGCAATCCCTTTTACACATATTGATCTAATTGCAATAAAAATTTCGCGTAGTCCGCACACTGCGTTAGTCATTTGCTTTACGCAACCAAACTCAGACTGCCTGTACTCTTCGCATGATCTTTTTCTTTTTCCCTTTTTTTTTCTTTTTCTTCATGTTGCTATATAGCGGCTCGCCGCTACTTTTGCAAAAAAGGACAGTATACCGCAAAATCATGCGATTTTGCATAACGGGATGCCGTTATTGCAATACTTCAGGCTGACACGGACCGACCGACACCCTATCCTAAGTTTATTCGCGAACGTTACCAAATACACATATTAGTGCGAATGATGTTCTTCAAATATAAATACGGATGATAATAAAATGTCTTCGACAGATTTCGAAGGTTTCGTATCAAAGATCGCTTCAGAGGATATACACAAATTCAATCAGAGCGATCTACGGTGTTAGAATTTACACATTGTATCGTACCGAAATATTTCGATCAAATTTTCATATGGAGAGTTCCTGAATAATAACATGTTTATCAGTCGTTGGAATTCAACCGACAAGAAGATCTCCGATATTGTAATGACGTTATGGGCGAATTTTGCCTAAGCCTCCAATCCGACCGCTTTCAACATATATCTGAAATGGAATGCTTTCAATCAAACGAATCCAACATATCTGGTAATTAATGAGGATTTCAATTTGAAATCAGTAACGAAAAATTAGAAAATTAACTTTTGGAACGAACATTGTCCAAAACTATTGGATTTCCCCATCGAATGTTGTACTTCCCAAAACAAGAATAATAAACTAGAAAATCTCAAAGGTTTAATTTTACTAACGTTTTCACTAATGTATTTATGTATTTTGGAAAATTACTCTTTTTCACAATTGTTACAAGTAGGAAGCTCCAACAAAACAATAAATTATTAACAAATTGAGAAATGAATATTTTATAATTTCAATGCTCGGCAAGAATGTTAGGAAAGCTTATTTCAAGTGATACCAATCTTCAATTGACTCCTGTGTACATGTTGCGAAAGAGAAACAACCACTCTCCTGAATGTCGTCCGAAAATCCGGGATTAAACCACTATGGACACTTCCCATATTTCCCGTACTACAGACAACACAGAATGGGTACCAAATCTCGTCTCCAGAGAACTAATGGAATGTAATGGTTGGCATACTTTTGTACGCATATTTATTCTAAGAGATGATTTGCTTTTGCTCAACTCAATAAGTTGACTCATCTGTCGTTGATTTCCTGACTCACAATAGAAGAAGAGTAATTGCCTGCCATCTGGCTATACTGTAGTAAACGGCACAGGACAAGTACAATCTAATCGCTCATCCTACATGAAAGTTCGTCAACATTTACAACGGAAGCTGGAGATATTCTGGAGGCTTTGCCGTTGCAAAACTTAACTCATCATCACAAACAGACTGTCGGTTATAAAGGCTATCTGTAACTCCTTAAATTTGAACTGAAACGCCATTAACAAGGTGAGGAGTACCATTGTCACTTATGCAGACAAAATGAGAATTCTTTTGGTACCCAATCATGAGTGGGTAGACTTAGCGGGCAAATCCGTCACTTCCGCACTTATGGGTGCAATACAGAAAGACAAAAGAAGAGAATAGAAAAAAGTCACATAGCACCAAGATGCCGAATGCTTTTGCTGAAGTGAAAGTGAATTATTTTTACCACGATAATGTGTTCAGAAGTCGACACCTGATTGTGGTTGCCACATGTGTGTGACAAACCTTAGTTCGTTAAATGTAAGAGCGATAAATCTTATAGTGTCAGATCACAAATTCCTAGTGTCTTCGTGACAGTGATTTAACTTTTAACTTGCGCAGGTTTGCAGTTAAAGTTAAGACAATCTGTAACACTTGTAGCAATACAAAATCCTGATAATTTAGGTGGAATGTCATCCTATTTTATGTTACTCTTTTTTATTGTATGCATCGTATAAGGATCTTCCTGATTTTTTAATTATTTTGTTTTATTATTTGTATTTAATGTTACTACTTTATTCACGCGGATGTATAGTATTAAAAGATTTTTCGCGGTTGACGCTTTAAAATCTAGTTATTTATTTTATAAGATATTAATCCAATATTCCAGTTTTATACATTTGTCTCCACATATTATAAGAGATGCCCTGTCTTATTGGCACAATAATAACACATCTTGTTATTTTTCATTAATTGTAATTCTTAACTCTAATCATATTTGGAGCGACTAACCCTTTGGACATTCTAAAATCAGCTTCAGAACGGAATATAAATGCAATATATTACTTTATTAACACTACTAAGCTCATTATCTAATGTACATTTATTTATATTAGAGCCGACAGCATGTGCTGCTAGTGCTCAATGTCTTTTTTTAGTCTAAGAATTTATTTCATTAATCTAAAATTATAATAATAATAATAATAACTCTAATCATTTTTAAAATTAATTAGAAAAATTATTTTTAGCGTTTAAACCTACAGAAACATTGCATTTGCTACAATACCGCTGTGTGGTGTCCTTACATAGAGGGATTGTAGGCCTTAATTGGTTCGAAAATATAGGCGACTGAACAACGTCGTTTTTTCGTACATTCATAGATGATAAAGGATGAAACGACCCTCTAGATTTTTTGCCGGTAAACTGTGTTCTAATGAGCCATTACTAGCCCGACTTCCTTCACTGCCTCTCACATGAGATCCCACATCACAAAGAGCATCAGCAAAATCATTTTGGCTTTTTAAGATAGTGGCCTCAGTGGCTAATCACAAGTCCACTCCTCTCATGCGCGTATTATAGTCTTGCACTAGAGTTATCGATCTTTTATCTACGGGCTACGAGCCTGAAAGTCTGAAAAGTCGACACCATCATGGTGAGAAATTTTTTTCTTATAAGTTCCCCTAGGAATCGTCGTCTTCATTAGATACTTCTTGTCCGGGAGTCTACAATTAGGCAGTCTATCCTGTTGTACAGTAATTTCGCCGCATTGGATCTCTTGTTTCGACAAATAATATGCTAGTAGCAACGATGTGTAAAAAATATTTGAAACACATTATATTATTCCTCATTTTAGTAACACTCTGGCTATTGTAAGACTCCCAAGCCTAGTTCACCGGCTAGTCTATTTTTTTTGTTTTCTTGTCTAGAGGACACTATCCCATGAGACTACCTAAAATAAATAACTTGTAGACTCACCTGTGGGGCTTATTTGATAGATACGGTTTTAGTTTATGATTTATTTTTTCTGAACATCAGTGTTCGTTTATTGAGCGGCGTTGATCTATGGGAATAAATGCAAATGTTTCATTTAGGTAGTCTATTGTGCAAACGATCGTGGTTTACATGATCTGTCGGAAGATATTTTTCATAATATATATAAAAACGTCAACTCGTAAGAAACTAGTGTGGAAATTATTTAGCCACGTTGTAAATCTATAATTATTCAAACAAAAACAAAAAAACACTACAAAAGAATGAAAATAGATAAGTTATAGCCCTCGTAACGTATCTGACTTCATTTTTCCCAATTGCACCTTACCAAACTTAGCAAAAACTCTTACGCCCTTATCTATTACATTAAAAAATTACAATATTAAAAACAATTTTTTAAATTTATAAAAGCTATTTCGACATAAAACAACAAAAAGAAAATATTGTACATTACATCCTCCTCTTATATGTTCGAGCACCAACTAACAATCCTTACAGCATCGCTTTTCACAGTTTATTATTTTTTTTTTTAATTTTTTTCAGAGAGATTTATTTATTTATTCTACTTATACTAGAAACTCAACTAAACAAATAACAGTCGAGATAATTTTTATATTTACCGGAAAATTAATCCAAGATAGCTTGGAAAATTTTTTCAAATCTTACGACAAGATTATTGTCCATGAAGATTGTTCGTTCAAAATTCAACAGCGCAAATTTGAACAGTAAGAAGGACAGTGATATGTTCTTGGATTGTTCTACGGATTGGTGAGAAGAAATAGCACCGAGTCTACAAGTGGCGAGTAAAGAAACGTTCGTGGACAGATGCCCGTTGGGAGCTGATTACCAAATTAGTAGCAGAACGTTAGTGACGATGCTTCTATATAGAAGAAAACGACTTGAATATTGATTGTGATAATGTGTAGATATCTTAAAAAAACATGCTGTAAAAAATCTTTGATTTTCATGACCAAGCGAGATTTTAGAGGAAGTGTGTGCGAGACTTCCATACAACACAAAAATGACAACGCAGAAGTGCCATGTCTCCAAAATCCTTACGGTGAACTTTTTAAATACACCGATACCAGTATAAAATATACGCAGCAGAATATTATGAAATTAAACACAAATTAGGTATTAGGAAACGAATTTTCGATAAGATTATGGAGAAATTGAAGGACTGGTTGACTACGGAAGGCGACGGCAGCAAGCATAAACGCCAATTAAAAAAAGAAATTAAAAACAGTTCAAATTGCTTAAGCGACGATCGAAGACCAGTTTTTGATATTTTACTCATTTATTTAATTGTCTAAAATATAAAGAATATAACCATTATGCAAAAGAAATAGCTGCCGTGTAAAATAACTCATGTGCAATATAGAAAATTGAATAAAATATGTCAAATATATATGTAAGCAAAAAAAGTTAATAAATATAGAATTTTTCCATTATTCCTCATATGATATTCTTAATGAAGTTAGTCGAAGTATTTGAACATAAAAAACGGAATTCTTCAAAATGAGCGATGAAAAGAAAATTAATTATATTAACTACATACGAATCTGCTGTCTGGTTTTTTTATACATAAACACTTATAAATATCATAGCGCATACTCACTTAACACAAAATTGTATTTGCAAATGTTTGGAAGAATGCCAGAAAAAGCAAGCAGTTAAATTGCCGCTAGTTAATAGCGTTGCTAGTGTGATTCACAACAGAAACAAAAAATTCTGGAATAATCTCACAGTTTACTCATCGACTGTTATTTGACTCGTTCAATCGTATGATTTATTGTGCGTGTAAATAAAAGAAAAAAAAACTTGCTCTCTTATACTTATAACTGTAAAACGCGCATTTTGCACTTATAATTTTCGATTATTTTTTCAAAACAACAAATCCAAAACCGTTAATTGTTGCTTACGAAAGATCTTGATTCCGGGGCTATCAACTGCAGGACCTTATCGGTTTGCTTTACTAGCCCAAAAGAAATTGGAAAAATCGCCGAACAAATGAATCGCCTTTCCTGAATTGATGACGGATCCTACAGAAAACTCAAAGCACATAGTAGTCTTATCTCGCGATACAGGAAAGCCGATTACGCAATATATTTGTTATGCGGTTCATATCTGCACAATAGATCGTTCAGGGTTTTGTTTAACTTCATCACCTCGCATGAATTTCCCGTGACGTCTGACGTACCTCAAGGCAGCCACTTAGGTCCCATTTTATTTAGTTTACACATTAGTGATCTCCCATCGGTGATTAATTCCAGCTTTAAAGTGACTTAAACAATTTAGTTGCAAGGTGCTCTTTGAATCTTCTGAAACTAAATCTAAATAAATGTAAGAAGCTTTCTTTCTCAAGAACGTCGTTGGTTCGCACAAGTTGGAGGACGTTGATTCGTTCACAGATTTAGGCGTTCTATTTGACCATAGGTTACGTTTTAACTTGCACATTGAGCTCTCGTTAAGCAAAGCTAGGTCCCCGCTTTGTTATATAGAGAGATGGTCCAAAGAGCTTGATGATCCGTACATTACGCAAAGGCTGTACATGTGTTTGGTTAGACCTATACTTGAGTATGCCTCTATTGTGTGGTCTACTTCATATAGGTGCCATGTAGATTCAATAGAATCTGTTCGAAAGCAATTCTTGCTGTTTGCCCTTTGGAATTAGGGTTGGGACCCGATTGTCTCTCTTCCCTCCTATGAAAAACTAGGTTGCTTCTATTATCCTTCTCTAGGCACTTTATCTTGATTAAGCTTAGTCAATGTAAATACAATTATGATCTGTTTAACCCGCACAGAGTTGTCTGCAGAAACTTAAATGATGTCTATCACTTATTCATATCAGACTCTTTAAAGTCTATTAAAGCAACTTTACTTAATATGCGCGATTTACCGTCGTACTTAAATTAACATTTCATTCTTGATTTCTCCTTTTTTATTTAAAATAATATTATGTTGTTAACGTGTGGGCTGCCAAGCTTACGAATGTTTGCAATTGTTTAGGGGTTCACTTGCAACCTGGATCTGTTCTTGTTGCGGGTGAGTTTCTGTGCTAGTTGTGTACATGTTTTTTCATTTTTTCTTTCTTTCCTCTTTTTATTTACTTAAACATGAATTATTATTTTTGAACTTACTTTGTTATTTTATTCTGCTTTTTTTCTTTCTTTTTATTGTATGCTAGTTTTAAAACAATTAGTGCAAGATTTTCTATTAAGATACACTGAATTCGACTGTAATTTTCTTTAGTTGAATTTCATTTATAAATGAAATTATAATAAATAAAATAAATCGGAATATGTACAATCACAAATTGCACAATAAACTAAAGGTACAATGTGCGCTCCTAATCTTAACAGTATTCCCGAAAACTAGATTTAAATCTTGAAGAGTAAAATCTAACTGGATAATTACTTTGTATATGATTTTATGATTATCCTAACAATATCCGCTTATATTTCACAATAAAACAAACAGTTTATTGTGCTCTTCAAGAGTCCAGTCATATTCAGAGAGATGACTATCATTGTCCTCGTGAGAATCGACAAGTGACTGTTTTCAAAGAATTTGTAAATAGAATATGAACGACTATATTTTCGCCAAATATTAGACCATAGAGCCAAATATTGCAAGGGAACTCCTGCTTTACAATGACTGCAATCTTCCATTACATCCATCCACAAATTACACATGCGCCATCTGTATTAATTCTTCCGGTGATCATTCTGCATCACATAATTCATGCCCCAAGTACCAAGAAGCGAAGGAATATTTAACAAAAAAAACTAAAAATAAACGTTCTATGAAAGAAGCGATCGCCATCTATAAAAGACAATTTTCGCTTCCAAATGAAGCTCTGGGAACTTGTCTTACCATTGCGTCTAGAAGCAGTGATCACACACCTCCTCCAAGTAATGACACCATACAAAAAAATAGTGGTAATACTATAACACTATCATTATCACCTTTAATGTCGAAATTATCATCATCTTCGTGCCTGTCATCCATACCAGTATAAATTTCGCTTACAATGCCACCAGTAAAAAGGAAATTCACCATATCAATCGTAGACAAATCTTCCTCCCATTACTCATCTTATCCATTTCTACATTCAACAACACAAAACATATCAGCAATCATAACACAATATCTAAGGTAACATCTCGCTACTTCTATGAAATCAAAACTTAATATAGTTAAGTAAGTTGTTAAGGCGAACAAGGTGCAGCAACATATTTTTGATTGCGGTTTGCCCGTCTTGTTGTGTGACGGTGTATGACATAGATATTGATCCCTGCTATGCATTGTTTTCGTGGATAGGCAATGGTCGCTAATGATCTGCAGCATTACCCGTAACTCGTTGCATATAGAGTATTTTGTACATGTCTTCTTTGTTTATACATATCGTATTGTTACGGAAATCCCAAACCCTGTTCACTCCAGCTAAGTAACAAAATCCCTAAAGAGGGAAAAACTAAATGCATATTCGCAGCATGCATCTGCCGACCGAGGGAAACGAGGTTAACGAAGAAAAGCAGGTTAACGAATTAGGAGTAAAACTATAAAATTAGGTACTGGTAATATGATGGTAAAAATGTATATAAATAGAATATTTGTGAAAGGCAAAGGAATTTGAGTTAAGCAGTCGAAAGTAAGTCGTAAGTATACAAATTGTGAATAATACTACATTTAAAAAAATATAATTGTAAATAAAATAACTTTGCAGTGTATTTTTCTTGAACAAAATATCCACAATCCAGTGATACGGACATCTTACAAAAGCGAATTCTATAACAATATAATAATTTATGTAGTTATGATATACACAATGATAAGGATTTTGCAGGGGAATAGAACCGGTTATTACAGTAACCTACATGAGTTACAATTACCGATCAAGGATACTGTTAAGCACATCTGAAACATATCTGAAACACCTTAGTCATAATTCTTCATATTCCATATTAAAAGGCTAACCTTCACGTTTCTCTAACAATTCTAATAATAACAAAAACAAGGTGTCGGTATACTTGTTAAAAATGAAATCAGCCATACGGTTATGCTGATTTCATCCGACCTTCTGTCTCTCGGTATACAAATTAATCAAGGTGATCCACTTAGCATCTTTGCACATATATTCCGCCAAACCAATCTTTTTCACTAAGTGATTTTACCCCATTATTGTACCTGTAATATTAGCATTTAACTCATTTAACTTTGGGACTGTGCTATATCAAATTCGCGAGGTAAAACTATCGAAAATTTTTTACTATGTTCAAACATGACATTGTTAAATGACGGCTCTCCAACTCACTTCTCCACTAGAAGAACTTTTACTCATATAGATTTAAAATTACGTTCGGCTAATATCATTACAAAAACGCAGGAGTCGGTATTAAAAAATCTATTTGGAAGTGATCGTTTCATTATTAATTTCGGCACGCCCCAAGGTAGCTCTAATATCTTATTCCTTTTTAACTAACAAAGGTGATTGGCATTAATATACTCATCACTGTAGATGGTAACATATATGGATTTTATCAGACTACAAACTGTGAGACGGCCAGCATACTAAAAATGATTGTTACTGTAGCCCACTATGCTCTCGCTCAATATAAAGACAGGAACTACCACAGGTATGTTTCACGGTGGAGCTGTGATCCTTCACTTTCTGGGCTAATTTTCAAAGAGACATGTCAATTGCTAATCCCTATTTTATAAAAGGTCAGACCCTATTTTAAAATAAAATAAAAGATCTCTAAGAAAATATGTTATGAAAAGTTTACGTTCATGGATCCCATATCGTATTGGAAAAACTTTCGACTTGAAAAGTAGGACATTAAATTTGAAACTTTGTAAACAGTTTCTTATTGATTTTTCGTGACAAAATCCACCGTGTAATATCCGACATTTATCAATCGAGTAATAGGATTCTACAGGGATACCCAATGCCTGTAATTATATTCAGAATCGCCTTTGATGAAGTTAGCCGAATAATATCTAATTATGACAAAGTTGGGCATTGCATTTACGCAGATGACGTTTATATTTTCACAAACGTTAATGATATCAATTAAGTTCCCGAAATTTTTACAAATATCGTTGATATTTTGCCAATGTTTCTGGAGCCAATATTTCGCTAGATAAACGCAGATTACTGAATTTAAGTCGGAAACATGGCTGCATCCTTTGGTTTCGAAAAACACCTCAAAAAGGAAGTCTTGTTGAACACCAAACCTTGGTGTCACTCCTAATCCTAAATTGAATATAATTTCTAACACCTATACGTTTCCATATAATTAAAACAAATTAATACAAATAACATTCATATCTTTGTCTAACATATTTACATTTAGCACATATGTTTATAAAAAAAAAACGACCGTTACTTTAGGCGAGCCGATGACCTCTGATGCTAGTGGCCCTTTTCTTCCATGTTTAAGTTTTGTGCAATGTTAATAAAATAAATAGATAAATGAAAATCTCTTAGTTTGGATTTCGAACAAAATGTCGGAGCATGTATTTATTTCGTTGGGTCTGTTAATATATGGTAGGTTTTTACTTGTACTTTCGTTATATTGTATTCACACGATATAAATCCTCCCATACTGAATTTACATTGGAACACACTCGTATCTTCATACTTTAACTAGTATCATTATGATTTCATTTACGTTATCTTTGAACTCATACTTCTTTCACCCCTGCATACTGTAACGAGTCTTTTTGGGCGGGGTAGAACTCAGCCACTCCAAGGCTCCTTTCAAGATAATTTATAAGAAAAGTCTTGGATCTTCGGGGGGTGTTCTTAAGTTGCCTTTATTTGTATACGAGGTGTACAGCGATTTGTAGAGGGTTGGCAAGGAACCAGCATGGTGACCCGACGAACGATTTGACTCATACGTGGCTAGAGGTTTTTCTTTCCTCGTACTATCGCGGATTGCTTAGGCGGTTATGGCTCAATTAAGGCGTTTATGACCGGTTTGATGCACACGTGGTGGGAGGTTTTACTCTACTTTTACTTTATTTTACTTGTACTATCGCGGAATTCTTTAGCCGGTTGGCGTTGCCTTCAACATGTTTGACAGACTTTCTGTCGCAACTTCAGTTCCGACTTGTATAAAATTACTTATACATATTACTTATACATATCTTAGCACTAATACTATCTATCCTATTGCTTATGTTTCTAAGGTATTGATTATTCCTTCGTGTGTTTACGCATGATGTTTACAGCTATTTTGTTTTTTTTTCCCCTACTGCTCTGCTTGTTCCAATGCCCAACCTTCTGCTTATTCTATTGCTGATCTAGATACCAAATCCCATGATTTGGTGACCGTTAGTTATGTGAATTCAATACTTTTATATTAACCTTCTCAGACCTAGAGACCCGAAAACGCCTTGCCGATAAGAATAGGAAAGGCTACCGCACATCTACTTAGTATTAATTGATTTACGTGGTAATTAGTAAGGAAGCAGAACGCTTCCTTACAATACTCATATCTAGCTGCACATTTTATAATGCAATAGTTTTATGATATGCAAGCTTGCCAATTTCGCGTGTGCGCTGTGGTCGTATATTTTGCTTCATGTGGAGAAACTTTGCAATTTCTTTTTTATTTTATTACTTTATCGCTTAATGGAAACTGCCCGAGGCGATGCCGATTTTTCTTATTTTAGTACAAATTAAGTAGCATCGCTTATGGAATGTACTTTCAAAATTTTATAGATATAGAAAAAAAATTTGATTTTAGGAGACACATTACCATCATCAGATATGTATACTGAAAATATGGCTTCAAATATCTCTCGTTTGCTAATACGGAAACTCCAAACAAGCCTTCACGGAAGGTGTATTTAATGATTTCTTTCCACATGAAACTTAGCTAAAATGAATTAACAGTTGAATTCCATTCACTCTTAGAAGTAATTTTCGTACTAACTATTATTAAAAACTAATACAAACTATATAAGAAGAAGTAAAGAAAAAAAAATAATATAAACAGCAGGAATTGCTTTTAAACGTATTCATTTGAATCTACATAAAACCTACAGAAAGGAAACCATACAAAAGAGGCATACTCAAGTATTGGTCTCGCTATGCTCATATATGGCCTTTTGGTAATGTAAAGAACCTTATATTTCCTAACAGTATGTCTATTTCTATATTTGCAAAGCGGAATAAGAAAATTGCTCTTCCAACACAAAGAGAAAACACCTGATTTCAAGACCCGATTAAAACTCTTTAAAATAGCATAACATAGATCATCAGAGCATGATTTGAGTGTACATAATGGAATGCCATTAGTCCCAGGCGCACGACTATATTTTAGACCCCTCAAACCATACGAAACGTCGCTTTCTGGCATGACAAACTTAGGAATCGAAACCGAGTTAGTCGTAAATATGGATAGTTAAATCGGAATGAACAGCTGAAAAATTTTGTCGGAAATATACAGCAAAGAGATTTGAGGTTTCAATATCACCAGAGGACTTGGAGCCATTAAAAGAAATCTACAAAGGATATATGAAGATTTTTCTTTTGGACTTAACAAACTTAAGAAAATATTTAGGATGAACAAGCAGTGAGGATTTTATCACCTGAATATAAATATATGTAAATTATATAAATACGTTTTCATCGTATTACGCACGTGATTATATTTTCGGGAATATGAAGAAATTAAAAGGTTTTTTGGGACGCCAGCCATTATTATTTTCAGACAGATTCAAATCTATGAGTTTGCAGTTGCAGGCGGCGATTGTCAAAAATATTAGCAACAATATACAGAACATTTCGCAGAAAAACGGATTAACACAAAACTGTTACTATAAGGTTAGGCAACTCGTAAGTTGTTTGGAAAAGGGTATACAAGCAGAAAGCTGAGTCAAGAGAGCTGCAAGATTTGAACGGACACACCCAGATCTTTATGCAGCAGGTATCTGAAGTAGAATTTAGAAAAGTAGAACGAATTTTTGAATTAAGGCCCCTAACATTTTGATAAATGAGAGATAATGGGCCTGAAGAAACTTTTAGTTTCTTGAAGGCGACAAGCCTATTGCTTTGGTATTAGAGGGACGATCTCGAGGAATCAATTCCTTAATCAAGGATCCTACTGGCCACAGTGGTTTGTTTAACAACATATCACTGTTTTCACTCGGAACTAGTATTTTAAAAGAGGATTGAGAAGGAGCCATTTTGAAAATGCTAACCCACTTTAAGTTGACTGACGGGACTTTCGCCGCCAGATAACTTTTTATGTTATCCACTGATGTTTCAGGTACCAGTCGAGACACAAATATTGCTTTTCTGGGAAGAACTGCCGTCAAGCAAATGTCGTTACTTGGAACAGAGTGATTCACGGTTGGGGAGTTTAGAGTTAGGGAGAATATAGATGGCGTTATCGCCCTTACAGTATTTTAAGCAATAAAACTAACAAAAACGTTTAAGGAAGCGTTTAGCAAATATAAAATGTTAAAACGAAAAATCCCTTTTGTTTCGCCTTTAAATTGAACGACAATTTTTTATGTAGGCGAAAGAAACAAAAGCCACTACCGTCACATGCTGTAATTGAGCGGTGTTATGGGGTAATGTGTTAACTAGCTTTGGGGTAGCGATACGCGTGGTAAGAGATCGAGGAGACAGCCATATAACTCAGACTCAACAAGATTGCAAACTTCACAAACATCACATTGTATAACACGAATCATTTTTAAATAAACTTTGTCATAAGTGTGACCACTCATGAGTCTATGAAGAAGTTTGATTTCCCAGGAATTAAAAGAAGATACAGAAAAGGGTTTGAATTGAAATGTGGTATTTAATTTATAGAAAAGGCGATTGGATTTAACGCGCGCGATCTTTTTAAATTCGTTGTTTAGCTGTTGAAGGATGTGGTTGCGAATTGCCCGAATTGCTCTATTGGGAGTGTGTTTGATGGGAAAAATTGTCCCATCAACACGAGCACTCCCTGCATGAAAGTCTGCTTTTACATTTAAAAAAAAGCCGCAGTGGCCAGGTACCCAAACGAGGTGACAGTCATCCACTTGAGATTCATGCAACATCTTCTGAATATCAAACACATATTTTCTGCATCTCTTTTATTTATTAGAAGTAGAGCTGACCTGCTGTCAGAAAAAATAACAAACCTTCTGATACCATCGACGATAGCAACCTTAATAGCATGTCGAATGGCGAGCAAATCAATAAAAGTAGGGGAAAGTTCCTCTTCCACTTTAACTCGATGTACTGTTTCAGATAGATGTTTCACGACCGAGAAGCCAGATACACAATGTCCGATGGAACCGTCGGTGGCATATATATCGTAGCCGTTGTTGTAATAAAAAAAGAGCTTTTCTTGGCAAAACATCTTCACACAAGAGAAGTTGACATTTTGTTTTGAGGTAGAGATCGATTAGAGAATGTTCATGAAGACTCTGCATTTGCTGGTAATGAAATTCAAGGGAGGAATCGAATCTAACTTATCAAAAATATGACGAAGTTTTTGATAGCAAAAAGTATAGCTGCAAGTGACAGTATCACTGAGAGATATAATTTCCTGAAAAAAGGAAGGATTTATCATCTTGACTTTAACTAACTCCTTGGCAGTGCAAAAAATGGCTCTTTCGGAAACGGGCCACTCACTAGATATGACATTGAGAATATGTTGTGGAGGTGTGGGGGGCAGTTCAGTACAACGCTTCAACATTCGGTTTTCAAATGCTTGTATACGTTTCTCAATATATTTTGGGAAATTGCAACATGTGGAATGTCCAAATTAAATTGTGGACCTGACTAGAGATTTGTAAACGGCCAAAGCATTTTTGGGAGGCAAGCCTGCGTGATTGTTTGTCATGAGTTCGATGACGTTGCATCCAGACTGACAGTCTTTGAACGCCTTTTCATAATGGCCACGAAGGGTTAAATTGTCATTTAAAATTCTCCCAAGAAATCGAAGAGATTTTATCTGATTAACTTGGGTACCTTTGATAAGAAGTCTGATTTCACGTTTAGAACCTTTGGCAAAATAGATAGTGTTTGTCTTGCTGGGGTTAAAATATAAATTAAGATCAGCGCATGCATCGAAAAACAAGTTCGCTTTCATCGAGAGGTTATTGACAGCTGCTGGAAAAGATGAGTCCGCAGATACGATTAGAAAATCGTCTGCATATTGAAAAATGTGAGTTTTGTCAACTTGAAGATCATGCAAAGAAGCTGCGTATAAATTGAAGAGTATGGGGCTTAAACAACTGCCTTGTGGGATACCACCGCATATTTCAACTTTTACGGTACCCATCACCAACACACGCTTGGATAAAAAATTAAGTATCCACAGCCGCATTTGAAGAGGAATCGAAAAGTTTAGGAGAATTCTACCGAGCTTAATTAAGTTGACACAGTTATAGGCTTTGCTGATGTCCAGGGAGAGCATGACAACCATTTTCCCTGCTTTTTTTAAGCTGGCTATGAGAAAACACAGTTCATTAACGCACATATTCGTAGATTTGCGTTTTTGATAGGCGTAAGACCGAGCTGGAATAATGTTCTTAGTTTTCAGGAAAGCAGTTAGTCTCTCCTTAACCATGAGGTTGATGGTCTTTATGAATACGGATATCAGTGAAATTGGTCTGAAGTTACTTAAATCATTTAGGTCTTTACCTGCCTTAGGTATGGGAACTATTTTGATGCATCGCAAATCCAAAGGTATAAAGTTGATGGACCAGCAGTTGTTAATTGCATGCAAGAGAATGCTAAAGCTTCCTCCAGACAGTGCTGTGAGCATGTCATACTTGACTCCATCACAATCTGCAGCAGTAGCTTTCTTTCTGGAATGTAAAACATACATTAGCTCATGCAATGAAAAGGGTGTGTTGCTAAGTCTACTAAAACCACATAACCTTCACATAAACCTTAATCGCGATAGCTCTTGTGGACTTTTCACCTTTCTAACTACAGACCTTCTTTAAGTGTTTTCATATATTCAATGTAGTTGGCTGGATTGGCCTATTTACTCTTTTTTTTCCTTGCAGCTTGGTATTTGCGGAAAAGTTTTGACAGGGAAGACTTCTACCAAGGTTTAGGTGAGAAGAACTTAATGTAAGGAAAGTTGGTCCTAGCAGACCTGATCACAGACTGAAAGGCACTTTGAATTAATGATAAATCAGAAGGAAGATCAACTTTAGACAGACGGTCCAGTTGCGTGAAATGAAATTTTCTCTTTTCTTAAGAGAATTGTTACAACTGTGGAATAAAATAGGAAAGTGCTGACCTTGGTCAATGGAAACGTTGGACGTGTTCCAGTTGAAAGATAAAATAGTTGAATTCGAAAAAGTTATGCAATGCAAGAAAGTCTTGCATTGAAATCTCCAGCTAGAATCACATTTTGTTCACCGTCAAGAAAGTCACATAATCCCTGAATCTCATCACCAAAGGTTTGCACATCGAGATTGGGTGGAAAGTAGCATGATGCTATGAAAAGATTCGGTTTTAGGTTCATGGTTTTGATGATAATAATGTCAACAGCAGAGTTATAGGAAATACGACTGAAATTGACACCTTCCTTAACTATTATACTAACACCGTCGTAGCCATCATTTCGGCATTTGGTGGCTGAGGCATAATTCGAAACTTTAACTTCAAAACAATTTTCATCTTTCAAAAAAACTTCACTTAAGATGCATCAATCAACCTTGTTTGAGTTTAAGTAAAAATCCAAAAACGATAGGTTACGTCGGACACTTTGAATATTATATTGTAAAAAGGATATCATGACTTGAGAAAAAACCCCAGCGGATTTCCTCGTAGTACTTGGATGGGGCAAGAAATACAAAGACAGACATTTTTTCTTCAAATTCTTTAATAAAATTATGAGGTATCATCGGACGGATACTTTCTTGAGTCGCGAGAACTAATCTTTCAAGTTCTGAGGACCCCAAATAGTTTTTTGAAATTATCGGAGGCCGAAGATTTGTTCAAGACGGCTTTGTGGGAATTGAGAGAAGGCGTGGTGGGTGAACTGAGAGGATATTTGGAAGGAAGCGATTTCCTTTTGACTACAGCATTATATTTATTTTTGGTTAAAATTTTGTTGGCATTTTGATTATCATCCTTGGTCGAAATTGCAGACGTGTTCCCCAGTGAAGGGAAATTGTCGTCATTGGTGATGTTATCGAGACATTCGAAATAATTTGCGGAAAAATTCTTTTTTACCTCTTTATGCGAGAGATTTTTAATTGCCATGATCCTGTTGATATTTGATTCGAGTTCCCTGTTAGGGCAACACTTATTGAGAGTGTTGTGCTTATCTGAACCACAGGACAAGCACTTCATCGTCTCACAGTTCACACACTTCGGAAACTTCCCGCAGTTAAGGCACCTGCTCTCTTTAGCTTTGCAGAATTTAGATACGTGACCGTATCTGCCACACTTAAAGCACTGCTTTAAAGTGGGTAAAAAGTATTCGACCGGCAGATTGCAATAGTTAAATTTTATTGACTTAGGGAGGGCTCTCTCTTTGAAGCCAATTTTGATGCTGGTTGTGGGAATCCACTCATCTTTGTTGTTGGGATTTCTTCTTTGAAAACGGACAACGCACTTAATCCGAATATCAGATAGGGCGTTTTTAATTATATCATCGACACTGTATGTGCATGGGATGTTTCGAATGACTCCAAATCTGTCAGTGAAAGAACTCGGTATGTACGCCTTTAAATTCTTTTTAGTAAATTCATTATTCGTAACAAAATTGTTGACATTGGCAGCAGAGCTGAAAAGCAGTTTGGCTCTGCCCCTGCTGACAACTTTTAATTCTTGTAAGCCGTAGATGTTGAAATTCTTCAAAAATAGAGATTGGAGCTAATATTGATGCAATTTCCTTCTGCGTCTTCGCACGTTTCGACGAAAACGACGAAATTGCACTTCGAAAGGCAATCGCACAAATTGATCTCATGGGCTTGTCGACTGGAGCATTACTAGGCATAATTGAAACATTTACGTTATCCTCTCTATTGTGAGATGAAAGAAGGTTATTCTCACCCATCTTCGATCTTTGGTGCGTTCAGTGGCATTCATATAGAAAATCTTCAAAACAGTCTCTATCAGCAGTTACTTATAACTCGGTCTGATCTTAATCAGACCCAGTCTCCATAGGGAGACGGGCTGATGTTGGTCACGGCGAACACCAAAAAAAAGAAGAAAAAATCACAACGAAAAAACAAAAACTTTAATATATATATTACTTTTTAATTTTTCTCTCACGAGAGATTCCTCTTCTTTCCCTCCTTTTCTTCCTTTAATATTGTTTTCTTTGGTTATTTTATTACTTTATTAAACCTCTTCTCCTTTTTTCAAATATTTAAATTCTCTTCTTTTTTTTTCACTAACACCGGTAAATCACAAAAATTGTCCAGCTGCCGTTTACAGAGATGATGTGCTGTATCAAGTATGAATGAAATTCGATTGTGATACTACAAAATAAAAAAATATTCAGTAAATAAAAATATTTTGAACAATCTTTTTTGTCAGTCAGCTGTTCTTTTCCGAGCAAACATTACATTTACACACATCATTGGTAAGAACAAGCACATAAGCAAAGAAAAAGACAAGGAAATTGACGCCTTTGCATGCGATTTATGCAAAGTGCATTTCATCCCTTATGCCGATTATTTGCTTGTTATTGTTTTTTTTGTCTAAACGCATAGTCAAAATTAAACAACTTTTTTTTTGCTATTTTATTGCTCACGAGCACGATTTTTGTTTTGTTATTATTATTTTTTTTTAGATATTTTTCTTTTGTTTGTCCAATGCTGTTTTGTTTATATTCGCATGCTTTGACATGGAAGTTCTTATTTTGTTCGTTTCTTTTTTTTCCACTGCAAACTTCACTCCCGTTTTCTGAAATAAAGGTCCCTGCTTGGGCGCCACATGCGCGGGCCTTTCAGCCCATTCTTTGGGGCTGGGGCAGCTCAGCGGTTCAATTTTTATATTTCACTTTTGTTATTACTATTATGACTCGCCCTCAACGACGTTGAAACAAAACTATCCACGGCGACGGTCAAACTAAAACTCCCCTAAATTATTCTAACTTATTCTACTCTACCGTAGTCTTAACCTATTCTTATTCTATATCCTAACCCTATTCTAATTCTATTCTTACTTTACTCGCAATCTTTTCTTATTCTGCTTCTATTCTATTCTTATTCTATTCTTACTATATTCCTTACTCCCTAACTTAAACTAGCACTCTCTCTCCCCCACCAGAGACGGAGATACCGTGAGCAAAAACCAATCGACTATGATTAATTCGATCCAAATTCTATTACTACAACTTTTACCTTATTACGGTAATGCCCCTAAAATAAAAAATAGAGAGTAATAAATTATTTTATTAGAAAATAGAGCTTTACAAGTGTTTAATTGCATATGGGATTTTTTAATTAATTTGGCGTAATTGGGTTTGTTTAAAGCAATCGAACTTAATGTCAATAGAAATCAGTTGATAATACAAACGTTCTAATGAATAATCCTCAAATTCTTATTTAATAAAATTGTAGCGGAAATTTCTCATTTATTAGAATTCCAACGATAATGTCTCATTTAACAGAAGTTCAGCGAAAATTTTGACCACTTTAACAGAATTGCAACGTTGTAATTTATTTATTCAAAGCAACTCTGTGCTCTTTCCATTCCCAACAAATGGTACTTTTTTAAAGGAAAAAACCAGCTAACGGCTTTTAGCGAGAAAAATTGTGCGAAGTAAATAATTGTGTAAAAAATTTTAAAAATAGAAATTAAAGCGGTTAAAAATTAGAAGAAGAAGTTCGTAAAACATTTACATAAACTGAAATAAGAAAAAACCCAAAAAGTTATGAAATTAAAAAAAAAATTTTAGGGATCCTTAGAAAAAAGAAAATAATTTATTAAAATATAGAGGGCTATTCTTACTGTCGGGCTTAGGCTTCGGTATTTCGCCAGTATTTCGCAAAAAAAGCTTACGAGTTGAAAAAATAAAAGGGTGGTTCTTTCTAAAATTTCGATTCGCTTGTGTGAGTGCAAGTGAAGAATGAAGCGGAAGAAAATCCTTCTCAGAGTTGCAATGTGTAATAAATGCGCAAATATATCACTTATTGTTCTTGCACGCAAGTTGGTGCGAAAGCTTTTATTTTAATGAACTTAAAGGTGGAAGGTAAGTTCATATATTTATACCTGTAAATAAAAGCATAGGACGCTAAAGATTTAAAAGCTGGTGGGAATGCCAGCTTTGGCCCGACTCGAATATAACTTTCTTATTTGTTTTCTTTCAAATAAAACCTCCTCTTACTAATTTTGAAACACTTTAGACGCATTTGAAACACAGAAATTTCATATATCTGATTAGAAACGATTTTGGCTGATTTTCAAGTATCAGCAATTAACGCATCGATAATAGGGTGATGAAGAAAAATTAACTTATTTCTTCATCTTGGAAAGGGAAAGATGAAATTGTTGAGCTTTTTATGGAGAATTAATTTGCATTTTCAGGAGGGAGTTGCGGGGCTAGCAGATATTTCGTTCGCTAAGCTCAAGTTTTGTTCGATTTGCGGAAAGGCTTTTATCGTTTATCGTTTTGAATACGACTCTCATGCGCGAATAGTGAAAATAAAGTTCATAATCGTTTTAGTCATGTCAACCTCACTGTGTATGTATCATGTAATAATAATAACAACAACGGATTATAAATTATGGAATAAATTTCAAAGCTGGAATACGAAGAATGGTAAATGAATATTAACTGGATATTAGATGGCAGATATTATAGTCTACTATAATAGTCCTTGACGGCTTCGACGTTACATAAACGTCAATAAATGAAATTTTCATATTTTTAGAATAATAGGACGTGGGTATACTACACCTTAATTGTATATTTTTTTGAATAGTTATAAGAAGAGTTTCGGAAAAAAAAAGTAAATTACTTTACTTTTATACAAAGTTTTAGAACAGAAAACAAATGAATTTGTATAATTGCATTTCTGCGACATCTTTATTTTGTTAAAGCTCCACCACGTCATTTTTCTAACATTTTCTAATAATTTCAATTGGGTATGGATTCGAGCTAGTTTTCTAAACTAATTAACCTTTATTGCTTAAATCAGTTTATTTGTACACTAGATGCTTAAAAAAATTTTTTTTGGATTTTAACTATTTACAGAACACGCTTATTGAAATGAAATATAATGTCTATAGGATAAAAGAAAGGTAAACTATTTAACCTTTATTGCCTAAATCGACCATTACTTGAAAACTTAAGTTGTTTCGGTTGATGCTATTGAGCTAAGAAATTGATTTTAGATACACATATGCATAAATAACTAAACAGAAAAAACATTATTGGATTCATAATTAAAAACATTAAAAGCAGTTCTTATGAAAAAATCGTATGCATTTAAAAATGGATTTAATATTAAATTTAAGTAACAATCGAACTCTATAAATTTATAAATCATTCGTTTAAAGGAACCTTTAGCGGTCGATTATAACTCTAAAGTGTTCCCTTTAAAGCAGCATATGATATTAAGTGAATATTTAAAAAAAAAAAAACAAACAATTTTATTCATTCAACTCTAATTGATCAGAAGGGATTCCAGATAATAGAAGTATTCTTTAGTCTAATTAATTTAGTCTATTATTATTATTTACTATAATAAAATGAAATGAACTTCCATTTAGTATATAATTTGTGGAATAATGTAAAAATTTATGTAAAAATGTAAAACTATAAAAATTTAATCGAAAAAAATTTTTAACGTCGTTTTATTTATATTTAAATCTATCGTATTAAATTTAACTTAACTTGATAACTAGGTTCTTAGTTTTTTTATGTACCGTTTGTAATAGTTTTCTCCATTTTCTTTTCAGGTTATTTTATATTCATAATTTTATATTATTAATTTATTTAGTATATATTTATTTTATATTATTCTATTTTGTATTGTATATGGCGTACATAGCAAACAACGTTTTCAGTAGCTTTCTGTACAAATACTCCAAGTTGTCGGGTATTTACGGACGTAGGGGGTGTAAAATACAGTATCACGAATTACCTGCGACGAAGATAATGACAGACCAACTACTAGGAGACGGAAAAACACGGAGTGCGAAAAGGAACTCTGCGAGAGGAACTCGCAGTTCAATTTTAGTAGACCAGATAGATGGGGAGCTGAAAGAAGCTCGCGGTTCCAATTTTAGTAGACGAGACAGAGAGGAAACTAGAAGAAACTCGCAGTTCAATTTGAGTAGACCAGGCAGAAGCTATTACGTCTAGTATGCCATCTGAATGCCCCGTTAGAAATTTCATTATTTAAACGTTTACGATGGACCATCAACATCAGCGCAGGCAGGACTGACGGAGGGGATTCGGCGCCTTAAAATGGAAGTTCTGAGGCGGCAAATCGCTACAAATCAAAGCCAAGGATAGTAGCTGACAGCGGAGCGCCAACGCAGCAGAGTAAAGGTAAAGCTAAAGAATTATTATAATTTTAAAGTAATGAAATAAGTTCTTAGACTAAAAAATAAAGACATTGAGCTAGCAACGCAGGCTTTCGGCTGTAATTTATAAAAGTACATTAGATATTGAGCCTAGTACTTTTAATAAAGTAATATATTGAATTGATATTCTGTTCTGTAGCTGATTGTAGAATGTCCATAGGATTAGTCGCTCCAAAGGTAATACTTCTAGCCAAGGAAAAGTTAAGGCAGTCATGAGAATGTGCTTTATAGTGACAATTTGTCCACAATTGCAAATTGGAGAGGAAGACTTCTTCAGTATCCATTGGTGAGTTGTATGGCCAAGGCGAATTCTCGAAAATGTTTAGATCTCGATTTTCTCAACATTTGCTGGGTATAAAGGTGAATTAATTGAGGGTTAATAGAAGAGTAGTGCAGGCGATAGGATTGTAGATTTCCTTCTGCAATTTTCTCTTTAACTTTTCTTTCAATATATTTTTGAAAATGCAACTTTTCCATGACATCATCTATCTACCATGGCACAAGCAGATGGCAGACCAGAAATGAAATTCACCCTTGTTAAAATAGGATTTCTTAACCGAAGACAGTGTGTTTTCCAACGATATTTGTTGGAAATCGTGAGCCCGAGAATATGGAGCGTCTGCACGTTGTATACTGGTAAGTCATTAATATGCGTCAATAGATTTCCTGCATCGCATATCTGCTTTCGACAAATATGCATTTTTTTGATTTTTGTACAGAAATTCTAGCCCCTGAAGAGTTTGCTCATGTGGAGATCTCTCGTCCAATAGATTAGAATAGAGGATGTTGATTGTCTTCGTGATATCTTTTTCTTTTGTGAAAATATTAACATCGTCCGCGTAGAGACAATGTTCGATTTTCGACACATGGCAAAGTATTTTGCTAATTTCGTTTAAAGCGATCTGGAAAAGCGTGACAGCAAGAGGAGATCCTTGCGGAATGCCATTCATTAGCGGAAAGGAATCAGACAGATGATTGTTGATTCTAACTTTAAACCGCCAATGCGACTTGAATGATTTGATGTAGTTGAAGAATTTGGGTGCAACATTCCATGATTTCAAGAGTCTTAAAATAACGTGAACACCAACTCTGTTAAATGCTTTTTCGAAATCTGTTGAGAGAATTGTGACATGATTCCGTTCGGAAATTGCTTTGCTTGTAAAATAATCAATATGAAAAGAAGCGTTGGTACACCCTCTACCCCTCTCGAAAGCAACTTGTTGTTTTGTAATCAGGTTCTTGTACGCAAGAAATCAAGATAATCTAGACGCCATAATATTTTCCAATTTTTTTGAGAGGCAAGATAAAAGAGATAATGGAGATATTTTTATACTTTGAAATTGGAACAACCGCTGCCAGTTTCATATGTAGGGAAAGTGGCCAGTCAAAACCAACATGTTGTATAAGTCTAGTACTTTCTTTTTACTTGAACTTACTTACTTGTAACGGCCGCATATATTTGTAGCGTAGGGGTTCCGTCGGTCTGCTTTGACCACTCTTCTACTACAGTAGAGTAAGTAAGACCGTAATAACGGCCTGCCATTATGCAAAAACCACATTTGCAAGAATAACGGCCTACTGTTATGCAAACGCATCTGTTCATAACTGGCCCTATCTCTCTCTTCATAACGCTATTATGCCAGAGAGAACTATGAAAAGAGGAAAACTCCAAATCCCATCTGTGTAAGTCAAGAACATTTCTTCCCTGATGCTTTGAATAAAAGTCAGTTAGTTTTTGTACTAGAAAAAATCACGTAGTTTTTGGATTGGAAAGGTCGGTTAGTTTTAGCGTTGTTAAAGAATGAGTTTGGTGCTGTAGAGTTAGTCAGAGTTGTGCCGTCGAAAGGGTCAGTGTTATGCTGTCGAAGAAAGACACAAAGAATTTATAAAAATCATTAAGACAAAATTATGGAGATTGGCCAACGCTTTTATGCAGGGAATTGATTTCTTAAACCACCTTGCATAAAGTTATTCTTTACCATATACCCTACAAACGAGGAAGAGGCGAAAAAAATTGGGGAGTTGGTGAAAGCGTGCAACAAACTTTTCTCCTACTGCAGTCAACCAGTGAAGCAGTGACCATGATGTCGCTAAATGACCAACAAGGAATCAGGTCGCAGTTTTTTTTTCATTTTAATTTTTTTGTCTTCTTTATTAACATGTATGATATGATACATTAAAAGAAAAAAAAGGAAAAAATAAAATACAGTAACCGAAAAAAAGAATAATGCGTAACTAAGCGATGTATGGGTTGGTGTGCGCGTGAGTGAGGATAGGGGACAGGAAATGTGCACTGACGGAATACGAATGGACCAACGAACAGCAAACAATACAGACGACGGGCCTCACAGGCGAACTTAATTTTTATACATGTTCAAGTATTGAAAATTGTAAACAAATGTGGACGCTTGTTCTCAGATGTTTGGAATTTTTATACAAATTATTGAGAATCATATTCACTTATTCTTAGATGTAGGGAATTTTTATACGCTTATTCTCAGATGCAGGCAAGTTTTATACAAATTATTGAGAATCATAGACGCTTATTCTCAGATGTGCCAAGTAACACCGCGTTTCATGTGAGTCAACCTTAAAAGGGGAAATAAAGCAGGCCTAAATCAAATTTGGCAAGCGAGAGAATTTTTTCGCTCAAAATTTGCATATTTTACATATCAATTATTGATAACCTTAGCGTGAGTTTTTACATGTTTTTTGAATCCGGACATATACTTAAATGCTTTCTCGCATTCATCGCACTTGTAAGGACGTAGCCCAGAATGGACACGCATATGTACGCGTAGATTGTCCTTTCTTTTAAATAATTTACCACACTCCGTACAGGTATGCAAGTTTCCATTACTGTGTTCTAATAGATGACATTTTAGGGCATCTACTCTTCTGAAGACCTTTTTGCAGAAACCACATTTAAACGGCATATCATGGGTATGAAGGCGGCTATGTTTCACTAATCTGTGTTCGCTAAAATACGATTTACCGCAAGACGAGCAAATAAAAGGTGGTTTTTTTGTTTCACCTTTAAAATGTGCTCTTTTTGCATGTCTATGCAGATCATTTTTGTTACTATAGCGCTTTGGACATTTAGCGCAACAGAATATTCGTTTGAAGTATGGTGTTATTCCTTCTAAATTATGTGTTGCTTTCAAATGATATATCATCTCAGTCTTACGGGTAGTCCGGAAATTACACAACTCACAAGAGGTCGTCTTTCCTTCCATTGCACAACAAGAAAACTTGTGAGCTTTTAAGGTTTTTATATTGTAAAAGACCTTATTACAATTATCACAAATTTGCGGCAAGTCGGAATCGTGCTTTTCATCATCACTTGCCGTCGTGGTACCACTGCATGTACCTTTCAAGCGACAATTACTTAAGTGAACTGTTAGTAATGAATAGTTTTTAAACTGCATTTGCAAATTTACCTGATGATATAATCCTCTACTTTAATATCATTATGATCACAGTTTAAGGAAGTGTCACTGGATTCGCTTCTGTCCCCTATTACAAGAGCTTCTTCCAATTCTGTCTCAATTAGCATTTCTGGCTTATTTGATGTTTCGTTCGATTCGCTTTCTCCTTTAATAGATATTTCCATTAATTCTACTAAATTATGCGGTGATTCGAGTTTTTCAGGTTCGATTTTAATTTGCATTTCATCTAATTGACACATATCGTGAAATGTGCTTTCCGTCAAATTATAGTGGTTAACATTGCTCAAGTGTCCTAAAAGCTCTTCGTGTCGCTCGCGAGCTTCGCTGATAAATGTATAGATATTCTTTAGTAAATTAGTACATTTTCTACAAATCATCTGAGGCAGTAATTCCTCTGGAGCAACAACATTCTAAATAAGACACCAAATGCAAATTATATAGCAAACAAATTCTATAAATTCTACAAATTGAAACTTACGTTAATTTGTAGCAAATCTTTCAACAGTTCACCGTAAGTTTTTGGTTGAGCATCCATTCCGTTAATAACTTTTTTTAGCGATTGATAACTAGGTGCGATTGCTAAGCATGATCGACATCTTTCTGATTCTTCCACATTTTTTAATTCTTTTTGCCTAGCTCTAAACTCTCTCACACGTTCGGCCCCAGTTTTAGGCGGCTTTCTTGGTGGATTCCTCGCACGTCTCCGTTCACGACATTCTCTTGAGCGTTCAGTTGATGTTTTCGGCATTGTTGATATTCAGTCAATTTTATTTACCTTTTGTTATTTTTGTTTGGGGCGAAAGGCAGACGTTGACACGACCTTACGTTGCTTATAGATACTCGGACAGAGGACTTCTACAATAATCCCATGTGATAGTGGATAGAAAAATTGTAAACTTCAGCTAGCTTTAAAACAAACGTAAACAAAGCGATAGAGAAAAAAATTTTATTTGTATATAAAAAGAAAATAGGTGTTGCCATTATTAAAAGCCGCAAAACATATGTTAAATTCACAGTAAACACTGAAAAAAACCAGTTAGTAGGAATTATATACTGTGGAGAAAATTAAAGTTGGTGTTTGACAGCAAGTATTTAGGTGGTATTTATCGTGTGACAGTATTTGAGCGACTGTGTTTTGGCATCAGAACGCCAAGCCTTTGCGTCTCATAGATTTGCCAATGAATCTCGCAAGAGACTTTAAACTTTATGGTTCTAGTGGATTGAACGCCTTGGAGATTTCAGCGGATTAATACGTTTCTTATTTTGAATTGCTTGATAACAATTGAGTTCTTTATTAAAAGGTGCACTATTTATACTTAATTTCTATACAAAATCATGCTTACCTTAACAAAAATGCTAATTTTTTGATTGCGGCGCCTGGCATCATATTACATTACGAAATGCAATACTCAGCCAGGTAAAGTGCGAAAAAATGTTTGTTTTTCTTTTTTTTTTCTTTGCTACAGAATTATACATTATTATTATTATTATTATTTTAATTTTAGACTAATGAAATGAATTCTTAGACTAAAAAAAGGACATTGAGCACTAGCAACACAGGCTATCGGCTCTAATTTAAATAAATGGATATTAGATAGTGAACTTAGTAGTATTAAAAAAGTAATATATTGAATTGATATTCTGTTCTGAAGCTGATTGTAGAATGTTCAAAGGGTTAATCGTTCCAAATGCAATACTTCTAGCCGAGGAAAATTTGAGGCAATCGCAGAGAATGTGCTGCAGCAGATTGGGGAAGAAGACTTCTCAGGATCCATTGGTGAGTTGCAATTGTATGACCAAGGCGAATTCTCGAAAATGTTTGGATCTTGGTTTTCTCAACATTTGTTGGATATAGAGGTGGAGTTAATTGAGGGTTAATAAAAGAGTAGTGTTGATGATGGTGTTGTAAATTTCCTTCTGTAATTTTCTCTTTAAATTTTCTTCCAATGTAACTTTGAAGATCCAACTTTTCCATGACATCATCCATAATTAGAGGAGCAGAAGCAGCATACTTTGCCGCTAAATCCGCCTGCTCATTTCCCAGTAAACCGATGTGACTTAGTACCCATAACATTTTAATTTTTCCGTCGGGTGTAGTAATTATATTCCTTAATTTGTTGATGGTGCTCCATCTCGAAGTCGAAGGATTCCGAACAGCTTGTAATACAGACAAACTGTCGGTAACAATAGCGCTTTTGTGTTTGTTTTTATGGGCAAGGTTGGCAGCGTGAAGGATAGCTCTGGCTTCGGCTGTGAAAGTTGAAGTACTTTCGTGAAATATGTGGTTGAGAAGAACCCGTCCTGTAGCATCTACCACCGCACAAGTAGGAGGCAGACCAGGAGACCAAGTTTGGCAACTCTGCGCGTGTCTTGTAGTCGCGTTTTTATTCTATCATCAAATATTAAAATTTTTTTAGTTGTATTTCTTAGCTTTTTGCTTTATTCGTGTTTAAATTTAAAAAATTCTCTAAAAGAATAAAGTGTGAATTTATTGTATATGAATTTATTAACCATATATGTGAAAAAATCATTTTGGTTTATTGTAAGCAACAATTGAGCTCTTGGTAAAAGTCTCTCTTTTTGCCTTTTAATCTGTGTTTACAGTTTCCGTTAGTTTTCGCTCTATATTTACAGTGGGCAGGGAAGTTAGAAATTTGCTTTAATTTTCCTGAAAATTTGTGCCGTCGAAAAAATTTTTTTTTTTTTTTTTGTTTTTCTTTTTCGTTTTTTTTTCCTTCATAAGCTACTTATTTTGTTTTCAATGGACATGGATTGTTTATTTACTCCATGTCGTGCGAAAACTGGCCCTGAATCTGAACGATTCATTTCTTGCTGGTTGTGTGATCGTTTTGGACATGCAAAGTGTGCTGGTATTACCGGCCGTGCTGCTGATGCAGTCCTTGACCCTTCTAAAGGTTTACGATGGTCATGTCCTGACTGTAGAAAGCGGGACATTGATTTCTACAAACTCTTCACAGGGACGAGAAATTGTTTCTCAGATTTGAGCAAAAATCTCGGCTCTGTGTGGGAGAAGTTTGAATTAATCAAGACTAGGTTTGATGAATGTCGGTATATTTCGCAGTCATCTTCCTCACCAGCTAACGTAGTCTCAACGCGTAGCGTAGCGTGTGGTTCGTCACCTCCTAAGTCCGTTTCGTTGGTGCAAGTTAGCGATTCCCTAAAGGCTACAAATAATGTTAGTGTTTCTGCTACGGCTGAGTCGGTTGGTAACATAGATGTTACAAATAGTCCGAGAAGTCCTTCTGGCTTGAGCTATGCTGAAGTGGCAAGGGTATCTCCTCCCATAGATGTCACTCAATCTTCTCAGGCGTCATCGCCCAAAACTAATAAAGGTAATAGTAAATCGTCCTCTCCTCCTCGCTGTTCGGGTGTAAATGCTGGTCGCCAAACTGAGCAAGCTGCTCGTGCAAGTGTGGTTACCCCCTCTATATTTTCCCCAACTCATAACTCCCCATCCGTTAACCCTGCTGCTCCCAGTACTGATGACATATGCTTGAAGGCAGTTCCTCCCAGAAAGGCCATATTTGTGTCAAGACTGGCACCAGATACATCTGTTGAAAACATAAGGGGTTATCTGGCTGCAAAAGCCCCTTCTGTCAATTTAAAGCGAGTTAGTATTTTCAAACTGGGTCCTTCTCAATCTAGAGCTATTTCATCTTTTAAAATTCTAGTTCCGACCGAAAATATAGATTTGATTTTAAATAAAACTTTGTGGCCGGTTGGATCATTAATTAAGGAATTTATCCCTCGGGACCGACCCCGTAATGCGAATGCATTAGCTCTTTCCCCTTCAAAAAACTAAATACTTCTTCAGCCTCATTTTCTCTCATTTATCAAAATGTTAGGGGCCTAAACTCAAAAATTCGTTCTACCTTCCTAAATTCAGTGAGTACGGAGTTTTCCTGTCTGGTCTTCACTGAAACATGGCTGAAACCAGTTCTACATTCGTCGGAACTTTTCCATAATTCGTTTCAAGTTTTCAGAAACGATCGTTTGTATCGCAATGGTGGTGGTGTTTTAATTGCTATTTCTACGGCACTCCCCACCTATTCGTTTGAATTTCCAACTACTCCCGATGTTGAATTTATCGCCATTCGAGTGAAATTTCCTAACAAACACTTATATGTGACCTGCTCCTATATTCCCCCAAATTCGGATATCTCTGTATATAAGAAACAGGCCGCCCTCATTTGTGAAGTGGCCAAGCAATCTAAACCTACCGATATAGTCCTTGCGTTGGGTGACTTCAACTTGCCTCAAGTCAATTGGTTTTACAGTGATAGTTCTGGCTGTTTGATTCCTTCCTCAACATCTGATAAAGCCGTTGTGTTCTTCAATGAATTATTTGATAATAATTTAGTTCAATACAATGGTACCCCTAATTGTAATGGGAGATTTCTTGATCTCTGCTTTGCAAATTTTCCTGAGGTTTGCGTTAATCGTTGTTGTCCGTTTAGTTTACCTGAGGATCCATATCATCCAACATTGGGTGTTTCCTTTCATTACAAGTATGTTGGTTCGTTGAACCTCTATAACGTTCCAAATTCAAATTTTTCATATCAACGTTATGATTTCCATAAAATCAATGTTTCCATACTAAAATCACATCTTTCTCATTTTGTGCTCGATTTCTCTGAGGGAAGCATTGATAGCTTACTGTCGTTGTTCTACAATGTATTAAATCAAGCTATTTCTGCATCCGTTCCGATCATGCAGTCCCGTCCTCGAAGTAAGGATCCCCCGTGGTTTAATAAGACAATTAAATACTACAAGAATAGGAAAAACAAGTTGTTCAAAAAATTTTCGAAAAGTGGTTCTTCTTTCGACTATTTCGCTTACTCTGTTGCAAGGCATAAATTTAATTCCCTCAACCGCCAATACTACTGCAGATACCTTCAGTTTGTTAAATCCTCCTTGTTTTCTAACCCTAAATACTTTTTTAAGTTCGTTAATTCCAAAAGAAAAATCTCCATAAATCCGTCGTTTGTGTCTTTTAATGGCTCCGAGTCCTCGGATGATTTTGAATCCTCAAATCTCTTTGCGGAATACTTCCGACAGAACTTTTCAACTGCCAATTTTGATTTATCGGAAAATTATCCATATTCGATTTCTAATTCGGATTCAATTCCTAACTTTGTTATATCGGAAAATGACGTTTTTGAAGGATTGAACTCTCTGAAATATAATTGTTCGCCTGGACCCGATGGGATCCCCTCATGTGTACTTATATCTTGTGCTGGCGAGTTTTGTGATGTTATCTCAAAGATTTTTAATAAGTCTTTGAATTTAGGTGTTTTCCCTTTGTGTTGGAAGTCTTCTTTCCTTATTCCTATTCACAAAAGTGGTAGTAGGCAACTTGTAGAGAACTACAGAGGCATCGCCAAGTTGAGTGTCTTACCTAAACTGTTCGAGCGAATTGTGGCTCAGCATATAGCCTTTTCCATGAAATTGTATATTTCTCCTTTCCAGCATGGTTTTCGAAAGGGAAGATCTACGGTGACCAATCTGTTGGAGTTTACTTCTCATGTTTTCAAGGCTTTTTCTAGTAGTTCTCGCACTGATGTCATTTACACCGACTGTAGCAAGGCGTTTGATATGGTTAATCATAGACTTCTTAGATTTAAAATCCAGACCTCTGGCTTTCCTCTCTTCTTAGTTGAATGGTTAAGCTCTTATCTGTATGGTAGATCATTCAGGGTTTTGTTTAACCTCATTACCTCGGATGAATTTCCCGTGACGTCTGGCGTACCTCAAGGTAGCCACTTGGGACCTATTTTATTTAATCTTTACATCAATGATTTGCCCTCCGTGATTAAATTCAGTAAGATTTTAATGTATGCTGATGATGTGAAACTGTTTACTTCTTTTTCCGTAGAATCGCAATCACATCATCTTCAAAGTGATTTGAACAATTTGGTTGCATGGTGCTCCCTCAATCTTCTGAAGCTAAATCTAAATAAATGTAAGAAGCTTTCTTTCTTAAGAAGGAAGTCGTTTAGTACCCAATACTTCATTGATTCGCACAGGTTTGAAGACGTCGATTCGTTCATAGATTTAGGCGTTCTATTCGATTATAGGTTACGTTTCAATTTGCATATTGAGTCCTCGTTAAGCAAAGCTAGGTCCGC